>NW_027493990.1:0-306606 GCF_021521415.1 Bidens hawaiensis | reverse complement strand
CTTGTGGTCAAACAGGATAGCCATTTACCTGCCAATGAAGAGAAATTGGGGTGATTGAATATTAAACTGTTAAATTGGGAAATGATAGTACATTGACTACTTAGCCAATAATATGGATTTAATAGGCTAAAACGACCTTAGTATAGTCATTGACATGTATGGATGCTTTCCCATGAATATGTAAAATCTAAGGTGATATAAACATAATGAATATGCTAATCTTTATGTGGAGATACATAGTTGTCTTTGCATGTCTCAAGATAAATCTCTCCAAATGATAGGCAGAAAAGTGATTACCCAGTCATACACAAGCCTGTTGTTATTTGGTCAACCAAAATGAAACATCTTTAAATATGACAAAGAACATGCTTTAAGAAAATTTAAGAAAATATCAAAAACAAGGGGAAGAATGAATAAATCAACGAAAAGTTGATAAGTGTTTTAAATATTTTATCAAACAAGAGGGTTACAACTAAGAACTACAAAGATGTTGACAAAATCTGTCTCATCTTGAATGAAAGGCCTGTTATTTAACTGTAAGTCCAACGTTCAACCTCTATATATGTTTGAAAATAAAAAATACAAAAAGATCCAATAAGTTTTGTCATACAAAAATAATTTTTGACCAAATACAGGAGGTTGGAGTCAAATTGGCGTGATCTGGGGAAAGCCAAATAAGCTTTGAGAAGATATATGAGGCATCATTGCACAGTGTTGACCATTAATGCATTATGCTACTAAATGAACCTTAATCATATCAACAAAGAGATGAAATTCATGCTAAGTTTATACCTACTGTTAACCTATCTATGTTGTCATAATAATGCTAAGAATGAAGTATTGAGAAAGCTACTTAGTCAATATGATCCCATTCTTGAGATCTTTTCAGAAACTGGAACAAACTGTTTTGAAGAGAAATACAACTGAAATTTGATCTCTAAATGCACCATTTGCTCTTAAACTATGATCTTTAATGAAAATATTTTTGACAAGTGGTTCGAGTCAAAAGGTGTTGCATTTTGACTTTAAAAGATTGAATATGTAAGTTCGGGTAAGGTTTGATGTTTTACAACCTTTCCGGGCACAAAACAGTTGAATATGCATTTTCGGGTAAGGTTTGATACTTTATGACCTTTCCGGGCAAGCTTAGTCATTTTTTACTAAGTTTATGATTTCCTGGCATGCTTTGAAGTGTTTACACTTTCCGGGTAGAGTACACTGTAGTACTAATTTCCCGAGTAGCTTGAAGTCTTGAGATGATTATGTGTTATAGCTAGCTCTTAACAAGAAAAACTTGTTCCGGGCAAGCTTTGCATTTTATAGGTTGATTTTTATTCCAAGCAAACTTTGTGAACTTAGGTTAGTACACCGAGTAAGCCTTGTGATTTGTGTGAATATGTTGTTAGGAAAGGTTTGTTAACCTTTCCGGGCATGCTTAGATACTATTGTTTAAGTTTGTCATTTTCGGGTATGGTTTGACATGTTGAAGTCTCTCGGGTAGACTAAACTGTTTAATCTAGTACTCAGGTATACCTGATGATTGAATATGAGTATCCTAGTAAGCTTAATGCTAACATAGGTTATTCGAGCAAGCTCTTTGAAATTTTAGACTATAGCACACTTGAATGTTGTTGTGTTCTAATTTCATTCCAGGCATGCTCTATGATATTTGTGTTTATGTTTTCTTTGAAATTACAAGTGTTTTCGGGCAAATCTTGTTTTCCGGGCACACTTGATATTCGGGGTACACTTTTGTTACCTCAATATACTTGGTGATTTCAAAACTTGACTTTCCAAGTACACTGTCTGCTAAAAGATCTTTTCCAGGCACACTTTGTACTCTAGGAAGGTTATTCGGGTATACTTTGCATAAGAAGGTTGTTCGGGCACGTTAATACATTGTGAAGGTTGCTCGGGCACACTTTGCTTCCAAGTATGCTTGACTGAATATGTTTTCAGTATGCTTAATTAAATATGATTCTTATTCTGATAGGGTTTATGCTAGATTGAGCTATTAATTTAAATTAAGAAATTAATATAGGGATCTTCATTGATTCCTAGTAAGGAGGTTTATTTGATATCCTATACTTGATTATTTGCCTTGTGATTAATTTCTCAAGAAATCTGGTATTTCGGGTAAGCTTTCTTCAATAGTGTCTTGACTTTAAATCATTTAGCTTGACCAAGAAAGGTTTGATGTTTTATTTCAATCGGGTAAGCTTTGTGTAAGTGGAAGTATACCGAGGAAGACTTTGCGAAGGTTTACCTTTCCGAGTAAGGTTTGTTAATCATAAAATGATAAAGAGTCATATGTTTTAAAATTGTTTTAAAATATCAAGTGGATAATATTACTGTTTGACAGCTAATAATTCACTAAACGATAAAAAGCATTTAAAACCCACTTTCAAAAGGTATATAAGAGGGAGTTAAGCAAAATTTTCAACATTACTTTTCCCTCTCTCCTTCCACTGCAACTTCTTACTCACAAAGAAACCTAAACCGACTTATCGCATTCACTATTAATCCAAACCCTAATTTGAATCAGCCCTCTTATTCCGACTCGGTAAGCAATAATAATGTGTTTTCCGATCATGATTGGACTATAATGGGCTTTGATTATGTATCTGATTACTAATACTCTGTTTTTGTGTGTAGGTTATAAACTTGTCAAAGAACAAGTTCTTGATGATTTTTCTCTCTTTCTTCTTCATCTTTATAACCTGAAATTACTTAAAGTTGTGAACTTTATGACTAATTTCACTTTGAATATGTTTAATTGTGTTGTTCAGATATGGTAGCAGAAGTAACTCAACCCAAATATGCCTTCGAACCAAAACACAACATGTGTGCACTGTTACAAGTCACACCTGACAACGAGCCGGTGGCGAGGATGATTACATGGATGGCTCGATCAAATGTCAGCTTTGCTTTTACTGAATGTCCTGTCATCTACAGAAATCATTCACTGGATTTCTGGAGATCTGCAGAACTTGTTGAATATATCAATGGAAAGAGAATCGAAGTAGCTGTTGCAAGACAAGAAAAACACATAACTGAAAGGAAGATAAGAAGATGCTTGCGGTTGAATGATGATGATCATAACTCAATAAACTTCAACACACCTCACTTGATGAGGATATTTGAGCAGACGATGGGTTATCAAGGAACTATACATGATGGACAGTTTCAAAAGGGGGTGTTCCCTATGCTGTATAGGTTTCTTATCCATCATGTGATACATGGATTCGCCCCAAGAAAAGGATCATGGACTTTGATGAGGCATGATTTGGCAAATGCCAGTGTTGGAATTATGTATGATCTACCCTTCAACTTTTCAAAGATGATATTCGAAGGATTAATAGAAAACTTGAAGAAGGCTGAGAAGGACAGATTTTTACAATATCTAAGGTTCCTACAGATAATCTTCAACAGTGAGATACAAGATCTACCCCACTGTTGGCATTACACATCTACTGCAGAATCCTGACACATACAGAAGGATCAGAAATCCGGGTGTTGCTAATAGATATGACTCAAATGTCCCATTTGAGATCTTGCCATTGTTGTTGGACCATAACTTGAATGTGATGCCAGTGCCTGAGTTAAGCTCAGAGGAGGAAGGAGGGGAAGATGATTCTGGAAGTGATAGTGATGACTCGGATGGAAATGACAATGTTGATGATGGAGATGAAGGAGGGGCTGGAGGAGCCATGATTGTTGGTGCACATGATCAGGGGGAGCAACCTGAGCAACCTGAGAAACCAGAACAGCACATTCCAACACCACCACAATCACCACCACTCATTGACCAACCCATTATACCATCACCACCACAATCTCCACCACATCAAACCACTCAATCCCCACCCCCACTCCCTTAGTCAATACCAACCTGAAACATCATCTCATGTATCTCAAACACCACCAACAACTAACCCAATTCACTCAGATCCTTTATTCCAAGCCCACCTCATACACAATCACCACCACTATCCATATTCCAAACTGACACCACAACCCAAGAACCACCTGAGCATGAACCATTTTCTACATCACCACCTACAACCCTACATTCTGACACAGACCTATTCCTAAGAAACCTGGATTTATTGAAAGAAAATGCTGAATTGAAGAGAAGGAATGAGGAGGTGACCAATGAAAATGTTATGTTGATAGAGAAGTTGTTGAGAGCTGAAATGAAAATTAAATCCCTGGAGAAGGAGGTTGAGAAGACCTCAGCTGCCCCAAAACAGGGGGAGAATGAAAAGATGCCAACTGACTCTGGTGAAAATGTTGAAACAGAGAGGGAGATAGATACAAGTGTTGAAACTATAGATGCTTTGAAATTGATTTTGAATGTTTATGATAGTGAGCATGAGGATAGTGAGGAGAGGAGAATTGAAGAGATAGATTATGAAGCTGATATGTCTGATGGTGCAGAACAGGAGTATGATGTGAATGATGAGATTGTGAGAGTAGTATGGAGTGAAGAGAATAATGAAGGGACATGGAATGAGAATGAAAAGACTAACGATGAAGAGATAGTGACTACCACTGATATGGTCACTGATGTGTTAACTGAAACTCAGATTGATGAAATCATTCAGAGAAATACTACTACTGAGGAGCCTATCACTCAAACTGAACAACCTGAAAGCTCCAAGTGGGTAGAGTATGACCCTGAATTAGAAGCACTTGAGAAGGAGATTGATGATTATAGACAGTCTGATGAAGATGAGGAAGAAGTGCCTAAAAGAATGGATAAAGGCAAAGAAAAGGTTACAGAAGAAGAGCCTGTTAAGGCATATCCAGAAAAAGATGTGTTATTTAAAGATGATGCTATTGCTGCAGCTGATGCCTTATGAGAAGAAGAGAATATCTTGAGAGAAACAAGGGATAGGGAGATTCTAGCCCAATTCTTGACTCCTGAAGAAATGAAAGAACAGGAAGCCTTGATCAAACAAGCCAATATTGCCAAAGAAATAATTGATGATGTGGCTGATCTAGAAGTAATTGATGCTTTGATTAAGCTGAAAAGAGTGGAGGAAGTAGACAACTCTTTGGCCATAGTAATGAGCAAATTTGATAAAAGAACTTCACCTGAGTCTGAAAAGGCTCATGAACCAGAACAAATGCCCCAACAGGAACCTGAGAGGCCATCTGGTGAAACTTTTGAAGAGATGATGGCCAACATCACCAGAATCAGGATGGAAAGAGATAAAAAAATTTGAACAGCTATATACAAGGAAAAGAAAAGCTGAAGCTCAGCCTGGTGATGATACTAATCCAATCAAGGCAGTACCATTGCAAACTCTGCAACCAGGAGAAAAGCTGCTTGGTGTTCCTGATGTGCCTAATAGAACTGAACCAAATCCAGATCATCCACACTCTAATGAACCCAAGATTGATGATGTAAATGATTTAAATGAAGAGGAGGATGAGTCTGAAGATTCGGATGATGATGATAATCCTGATGGTGATCAAGGAAAGAGTGCCAACGCTGTTAATGATAAGTCTCCACAAGTTGTAATGACTGATGAGCAGAGAGCAAACATTGAGTTGAGTATGAGGGAAGCCAAAAGGAAACATCCATTGGTTGTAAAGTTGAGAAGGTACGACATAAATTTTGAAACTTTAGCTGATCTTGATGATGATCAATTGCAAAAGAAATTGGACAAGGAGAGGGATGGTTTCAAGGAAAAGATGGAAGAGAAGAACAGAGATAGTCAGAAATATAGAACATAACTATTCAGAGAAGGACTTGACACACTTCAACTTTGACCAGCTTCAAGAACTCTACAACAGTGAAAGAGAGAAAGTAAAAGAAAAATATGTCAAAGAAAATGATGAGATTGAAAAGATTGAAGCCTTGAAGAGGAAGTATGGAGGTATGTGTGGTTACCTACTGGAAATAGGGTTGAAGCCTGATGTTGCAGAAAGCCTGTCAAGAGAATCTGTGCAGGATCAATACAACAGGTTAAAAAGAAAAGAAAAACTGAAAAGGGCACAAACTGAGAAGTCTACCAAACAATCTGAACCATCTGATGAACCTCAGGCAAAGAAAAGAAGAATTCAGACTTTGAGGGAGAAAATGAAAGAACAGGTCAGATCAGATGAGATCCCAACCCCACAAGAAGCCTAACCTGAACCAGAAGATGAACCCATTGTCCCTTGGGAAAATGAAGAGATGATAAACATTCTGAGGGGAATAATGATTAATCAAATGGGGATGGATGAAGCCTCATTCAATGCCTTGGAGAAGCAAGACTTGAAAAATCTGTTTTATATACAAAAGGATGATTGGGAGAAAGCTTTGAGAGAGGGTGATAACCCTAGAAGCTATGTTGAAGGAAGATTTGTTCCTGCAGGACTGTCAAATAGTCCTGGGATAGCTAAGATGTTGCTAGCTCTTAAAGAACAAGCAGGATAGGATGTTGTTGAACTGACCAACCTCCCACCTGAAATGGTAACTTCAATATACATCAAAACATTTAATTTGGAGCCTTGCAAACCAAAGAAGTCCATTCCATTCAGGCCTCCTATCTCAAGAAGACATCCACAAGGTAGAAGAGGTGAATCAAGTAGATCTGCATAACAAAGAACAATAAGACCACAATCTGATGTGGATCTTCCAAGAGAAATCTACTTTGATTCTGTAACTGGGTCCCTGAAGGTGATTATTGAAAGTAGGCAACTGAGAGATTGTTGTCAGAAGTGACTTTCGTGAATACACTGAAGAGCAACTGGAAAGGATGGCCACTCTTAATTTGTATGATTACAGAAACAGGATGGCAGGAAGGCAGATGAATGATCTGTCAAAGTTTTTGAAAGACGACAAAGGATTCAAGTTCTTAAAAGAAAAGAGAAGTTGGAGAATAATTCAACTTCACAGGTTAAAAAGGACAGAAAAATTGAGAAGAATGGACATTGCTGAAAGAGACTATAAGATGAATGTCAGAGACAGGGATCCATTGTCAAATATGAACACATGCATAAGCCTAGAAAGAAGAATGACACGCTCCAACTACACAGTTCAAAGAAATGGCATCATAACAGAAGTTGAATACAAAGAAAATGTTGACCATTACTTGCTGAAGAACTCTGATGGAAAAGTACTAGGGATAATCAAGAAGAATGAAGACTTGCCCTACTCACTACCGAATGTAACCTTAGAGGTGTTTTGGGACAGCTGAGGTGTTCCAATCTAGGGGAGATTATTGAGTCAAGATTTAACCTAGGGAAGATATTTGGAAGATTAGAATCTGTTCAACCTCCTCAGAATTCGTTAAGTGTGGAATGGGGCACATCTTAGACATCCGAGCAAGCTTTTACTTAGCCGGGTACGATATTTTGCCTATCGGGCAAGGTTATCTTTTAGAATTCTTCTTTAGTGATTGTCCGAGCAGGGTTCACTAATTAGTGTATTACCGAGTAAGATCTGCTAGTTAGTATATTCCTGGGCAAGGATCACTTTGTCTAGCAAGTTAGTTCTTCATAGCCGAGTAAGGTTTATCTACGAGTAACCTCTTAGCTAACCAAGCTCAAGAAACCAAGTAATTAGAAGACCAGGCAAGGTATTGATAATAATTATTGGTCCAAGAAATCTTGATGAATATTGATATATCTTAAGTATCATCAGGCACAGTTCAACTCAATCAAGAAAAAGTGCTACCGAGCACACTTCGCTAATAAGTTATTTTTTACCAAAGTAGTTGAAGGGACCATTAAGAAAAAGGTTGCTCGTAAGAGTTTGTCGGGCAAAGTCTGGCAAAGTCAAGAAGATTGAAGTTTACCCGGTGAGTATTTTACTTGGTAAAATACTTTTATAGTAAAGTCTACCCGGAAACTGATCCAAGCACACTTCTATGTTACCAAGTCTTGAAGGGTGGCAGAGTACATAGCGTACTCGGGAAATGAATAATGCTACAAAGCATACCCGGAAGACTTGTTTTACACTTAGAATATTTTGTGATTATGTAATTTTAATATGTATTAATGTTTGGGGTTTCTAGAAGGAATGACAGCTGTATCAGGGTAGCAGGCCTATAAATAGAATGTTTTAGGGCACGCCGCCTAAGGACAATCGAATCCCGGCCTTTACACCTTTTGGATAAGAAAGAATATTTATTGAGGGTGACGGTTGTCCTATGATTTATACGGATAAACCTTCCTTCAAGAAACCCTAAATAGATTATCGTTTGTATGAGTAATATTATATAAATGGAAATCTTTTGAGTGAATCTTGTTCGTGTTGGTTACCTTTGAATATTGATTAAGAAACCGTATGTTTGTTATTGATTCCGCCTTTAACAAACGCTGATCTTTCTAAATATAGCAACCCGTCATTAACTCTCTTGTCGGCACATTAATTTGTGTGAGTTATGACATGATTTGAGTAAGATCCAGCTGAAATCGGGAACCTGACAAATCGTATTCATACAGATCTGAGGTCTGTTTATAGTTTAAGGATTGATCCAGGTTCTAACAGTAACTCGAACTTTGAGTGCACCGACTCATCCGAATTTCCCAAAGACCCTTTCTGCTGGTCCTGATTACTCGAAGAATTTCCACCCCGGTTATCGTCTCTGTTATATCCCCGATTGTAGTTATACGAACCCTACTGCTGCTGATAACCGCCTTGGCGGTAATTACCCTGCGACCTGTTCTGGCTCGATTGGTGAAACTTCGGGTTCAACTGAGTAGACGCGTTCCCGTAATGAAAGTTCGGGTGGTTCCTCAAGCCCGGGTGATATGTGTTCGAATTGAACCCTTGGCCTTTGGAATCCCCGTAGGCATAGTTAACCTCCTCGGTATCATCCTCCTCGTCATCATAAAACTCGGGGAAATTTTCTGCCTTATGCTCGAGTTCACCACAATCTTCAAACACCGGGAATTTAACACCAACATTCCTGACTTCTATCTTCTTACCCTTTCTTAACCCAGCCAATTCACGTTCTAACTCAGCAATTCTTTCAAACTCACTCGTGACTAACTTAACTGACCTGGAGGAAGTACCACATCTTCGTCTCTCAGCTGCTGCTTCTGCCTTGGAATCTTCACACATAAACTCTAAAAATTCCTTATCATCTTCCTCCGGTTGATTCATCAACTGACCATTACACGAGGCCTTAATATGCTTTCGGTCCTCGTACGTCAAACCGTTAACAATGCATTTCACCAGTTCCCATAATTCAATCTGGTGGTGTGGGCATTTTCTGATCATATCCTTAAATCTGGTGAATGCTTCATGGAATAATTCCCCCGATAACTGTGAAAAGTTGCGAATTTCCATGCGTGCCTCGCTCGTCTTTGACTGCGAATAACACTCGTTCAGAAACACCTGCTGCATTTCGGCCCAATTTATGATACTGTTCATCGGTACCCGAGTTAAACCAGAGTTTTTCTTTGTCTTTTCATGAAAATTGGAATAACCGCAAACGAACCTCGTCTTGATCAAAGGTATCATCACCAATAGAACCGCAAATAGCAGAAAAATCGGTCATGTGAGAATACGGGTCCTCCGAAGCCATCCCGTGAAAATGAGGAACTATGTTAATGTGTGATGGCCGGGACTTAAAAGTTTGTTGTACCGGCACTCGTTCCTGTGGGACCAATGTGGAGGCTCCATCCGAGATAGCCGGTCTGAACCGACTGTTAACACCCTGAAATGGGGCTACATAATTCCTCCTTAGCCCCCCCCCCCCCCCCCCCGGGCTCACCAAACCGCCCCGATTAACCTGAATATTCTGAACTCTTTCAGTCCTTTCCAGCCGATTCACTTTGTTTCGGCCCCTTCCGTTTCTGTTAACTGCTTCAGCCTGTCTTCGATTAACCAGCTCTTCTACCTCTTCATCCCAATTATCATCACCCACGTCTTTCGGCTCAACGACCTCGTTCTCGGGCTAAACTACCTGATTTATTCTAACCCACCGATCTACCTCGTTCTCGACCTCAAAACCCTCGTTCCTATTATTATCTTCCCCTCTTCTTCATCTTCTGTCGGGATGCTTGGAATAGCATCATCAATGTTAAGACGAACTCTGCGGTTAGGGGCGTTATGTGGGACTACTGGTTCAGCCTGGTCAAGATTTCAGTTCTGGTTTCGGTTTCGGTTTCGGGTTCTAGAAGCTTGAGCTGAGTTGTTTTGGTTATTGAAGTTCAGTGGTGGAGGTATGTTGTCTGGATGAAACTCGTTATTTTGTGGAAATGGGTCTTGGTTTTGGTTTTCGTTCTGGTACTGGTTTTCATTCTGGTGTTGGTTTTGGTTCTAGTCTTGATCTGCCATTTCTGAATTTCAGTTCTGAACACGGTTCTGCCGAGCTAATCTTTCAATTTTGGGCTCGAAAACTAACGGTGGATGTCTGCCCGAGTGGCAGGTGTGCATAAACCTGTTATATGCACTATAGAGGTAGGTACCCAAAAAGACCCAAGTACCCTTAAGTACCACCCGCAGGTCAGCTGAGGACTCCTCACAAAACACCCTCGGTACATACGGATCACCCGCCTAGTCATTCGAGGAATAAACATTCTCCTAGTACATGTGGGAGCATCCTAGCATCCTCAGAAGTCATCCGCAAGATGGCACATCCGTCTGCACAAGATGACCTGAGGACAATGCATCAGGACAGCTGTCACCAACCAAGCACATTCTGGAAGACTTACCAACATGCTTGCGTGATGTCTCGAAAATCAATGGAGGACACCTGGCAAGGCCGTTATAACCGTGCATATGGGCAGTGGTTATTCATTAACCTATAACATAATGACGTGTGTCCAGGTTGTTATGCATGCCCATGCAACGTATAAACTGAACCTATCACATGAGGGCACGTGTCCAATTGGTTACGAGAGCATATTCCAAAAGGACAGCTGGCCCAATCACCTTCCCATAACCTTCGGTTATAAATACCCTCTCAATCATCATGAGATATTCATTCACACTCACTGTACTTTCACTATTTACTTAAGTGCATTATCTTCATCAGAACTTTACTTATTCTCACGCCGGATGGTGGTTACGGGAAGACCCCCCCCCCTCTTGTCCTTCCCGTAGCGAGCTCACGGTGTTTTTTTGCAGGTTCACGTCATTGGACTTTAGGAATTGTCTCATATCGTAATTGGTGATTATCCGTATCCTACCTTGTGGACTTATTGGATCTAATACCCATCAAGGGGAGTAGATCCGTGTTTCTTCATTGGCGTCATCCGTGTTTTGTTAGAACAACAATAGATTTTCAGTTTTCCGGCTCGTTTACGATATGAGTCAGTTACCTGAAGGGCCGACGGGAACTCCTGCTCCTCCTTCAAATGCTACTGACCTAGAGAGACCTAGAGGTTTTGGTATGTTTGCACGTACCAATATTTTTACTCCATGTACCGCTAATGTCACACGTGGTGGTTTTACTCTCGAACGAATAACACCTCCAGTCAAACCAGTTCTCACCGATATGAGACGAGTCACAGCACCAGAAGGTACGAATCTGGGTAACCTTAGGCGAATTATGAAAGAGACTCATCGAACTCAGTCATAATTGGGTCTAGAAGACGATTCTAGCGATTCTGACCAGGTGAGATATCATCATCATAAATCTAGGTCTAGGGGACTTCTGTCCCCAGAAGAATGGTTTCGGGTTCAACAAGAGAACCTGGCAGCTGAATATGAGCGCAGGGTGCGAAATGAACGTTTTCATGCTCGTACTCTGAACTATGACGAGTCACCTAGACGGACTATCTCTCCTCCACCAGCGGTGAGGGAAAGTCAGGTCCGTTATAGTCAACAGGCGGAACATTATTTTGGTGAAGTACGAAGGTTGCGTCCCTGTCCTCGCATCGACTTGAGGGTGCCATCTTACATGGACGAACTAGACAGTCACGACTCAACGTATCGACCTGGTGGTAACAGTTATTATCTGATGATAGCAGATTCCATTCGCGTGAGGACACTAGTCGTCCGCAAGAAGTAATCCGTCATACTGAATACTACAGCGATGCGGAGAGAGATTTTACCAAAACTATATCGCCCAACAGCTTTTGCTGAGAAATCTAAGTTCATATCAAGCATTGCAACTGCACCCTTCACGATTAATGCCAAAATACCTACGTCGGTGGGTAAATATAACGGGATGACTGATCCAAACGATCATCTCCAGAATTTTTTGGCAGTCGGAGGTATAAGTGGGTGGACGCTCCCTTATTGGTGTCACATGTTCGTATTGACACTAACAGGGGCAGCGCGGGAATGGTTTGAGAAACTCCCGGATGGTCAGGTTTCAAGCTGGGATGATTTGGTAAGAATATTTTCTCAGCAATTTAGTCAGCAAAAGAAGCATACCCGTGACCAGTCCGAAATTTTGGACATTATCCGCCAGGATAACGAACCCGTGGAAGACTTCATCACTCGTTTCAATGATGAAAGTCTAAATATTGGTGGGATTAGTGAGGACATGCTTCGCGGAGTCTTCCGCAAGAATGTCAGATGTGATGCACTAATCCGCACACTAACCGGCAGGGATGGAATGCCAAGAGAATGAGATACTATCATGACTGCGGCGAAGCTATACGCCAGAACTGAGAAAAAGTTGGGCTATAGCAACTCAAAGCAGAAGCTGAAAGTGGAATTCCAGAACCCAAGGCCAAACAAACAGGCCAAGGGAACAATCTGGTCCAGGCTCCAGCCAACTTCAGATTCACCAAAGCAATTTTATGCAAGATCCTTGATTGGCAACAAGAATAAGCAGAATGCGCCAACTCGATTCTCCAACAATTGGACGCCATTATCAAAGACTCCCTCAGACATTTTTACAACCGAGAATGTGAACTTCCGCAAACCCCAACCGCTTACTCGAAGATCTTTTAGACGCCAAGAAACACTACTCATACCATGATGATATCGGGCATCACACAAACGAGTGTGTAGCCTTAAAAAATGTAATTGAAGCAGCAGTGAAATCTGGAAAACTTGAACACTTGGTCAAAGGCATAAAACCTGGGACTGGTAAAACTCCCGCGCGAGACATCTATGGCCCATCCAAGAAACAAGTCAAGGACTTGAACGTCCATATGATCCAGGGCGGATACAAGGTTGGTGGGAAGAGGAGAGGATCAGAGGATGAAGAATGGAATAATGAACCGGTGATCTTCCCAAGGGTTGAAGGCGGACCGAATAACAAAAACCCTTTAATTATCACCGCACTCTTCGGTCATTACAGGTCATAGTACATCTTCTTCGACACTGTAGTACATCGGACATCATGAGGAACAGTGCTTCGATCAGTTGGATGATGAAGATAAGGAGAGGTTGAAACCAATTCATGATCCCGTCTACGGTTTTGGGGGAGAAGTGATGCACCCGCGAGGGGTCATTTCATTTCCAGTCACTCTCAGCGACAGAACCCATTCAAGAACAGAGGAAGTCGAATTCCTTGTCTTACCAGTAACTTCCAAACATGACATCATTCTGGGACGGGAAGCAATTGGTGATTTCAACGCTCATCCGTCCACGGCTCACGGTGCGGTCGGTGTACCAACTCGCACTGGTGTAGCCATAATACATGTCAACCGCCACTGTTTCGCAACAGAGAGCTCAAAACCCAGCAAGGTTCCTAAGAAAACTCTGAGGACCGAGCCGGAAAAATGGGTTTTGAACAAGAAGTTTCCTTATCAGACAATCATGATTGGACCTACTATTTCTGAGATAGTAAGGACCTTTTTGAAACAAATGTTGACCAAGAATATGGACATCTTCGTCTGACAGCCCGCGGACATGACTGGTGTCCGGCAGAGCATTGCTGAACACAAGCAAAGGATAAACCCGTTTTTACACCTATCGTTCAGAAAAAGCGGAAGATGGGCCCAGAAAAAATGAAAGCTATGAATGAGCAAGTACAAGATCTTCTTCACGCCGGGATACTCCGGGAAATCAAGTACCAAACGTGGGTGGCGAATCTGGTCATCGTTCCACAGAGCAACGGAATATGGCGGATGTGCATTGATTTCAAGGATTTGAATAAAGCATTCCCGAAAGATTGTTACCCATTACCTGAGATTGATCTCAAGGTAGACGTTGTGGCCCTACTCAAATTCAAATGTTTCCTCGATGCCTACAAAGGTTATTACCAAATTCGTATGGCGGCTGGGGATGAGGATAAAACAGTGTTCCGCACGGACCAGGGGGACATTTTGTTACAAAATGATACCCTTTGGATTGAAAAACGCGGGTGCCACGTACCAGTGGTTAATGGATCAAGCTTTCAAGGGTTAGATAAGTCGAAACCTGGAGGTCCATATGGACGACTTAGTGATCAAAAGCGTTGAAGAAGATCAAATGTTGAGAGATATCGAAGAAACTTTCGAAACTCTAAGGAGCATAAACATGAAGCTGAATTCAGCTAAATGTTCGTTCGGGATGGAAGAAGGAAAATTTCTTGGAGTCATAGTTACGAATGCGGGCTTCAAAGCCAACCCCGGCAAAGTTCAGGCTATAGCCCGCATGCCTTCTCCTTCTTCCCTCAAAGAGGTCCAGACACTTAATGGAAGACTCGTGGCACTCAACCGATTCTTAGCAAATCATGCAGCCAAGTCTTATCCATTCGTGCCAACACTGAGAAATTGCCTTAAAAAGGAAAATTTCAAGTGGACCACGGAGGCCGAACAAGCATTCTTAGAAGTTAAGAACTTCTTAATGGAGTTACCCACGTTAACAACACCGCATGTGGGTGAACCACTGATATTGTACTTATCTGCCTCTGACATTGCCATCGGAGCCGTTTTACTGACAGATAGAAAGAATGTTCAAGTCCAATTTCCTATGTCAGTAGGACGTTGTCAGACCCGGAGACCTGGTATTCAATGCTGGAGAAGATAGTCTTAGCACTTGTTTATGCCGCTCGGCATCTCCGCAGATATTTCCATGGTCACCCCATTAATGTGCTAACGGGGTACAAAATCAAGAATGTGTTGAGAAAACCTGAGTTGTCTGGATGATTGGCGAAATGGGCCATCAAGCTGGGTGAACTTGCGATTGAGTACAAACCAAGACCAGCAATCAAGGGGCAAGTGCTGGCGGACTTCGTCACCAAGGTTCCACAACACAAAGAAAAAGAATGTTTAATTGAACAACAACCCCAATCACCTTCGGAACAGGGACAAGTCTGGTCGTTGTTCACAGACGGAGCTTCAAGCAGCGAAGGGTGTGGCGCAGGCTAGTCACCCCGAAGGCCATGAATTCACATATGCCATAAAGTTAGACTTTAAGAGTACTAAAAACGAGGCAGAATACGAAGCTTTCCTGGCAGGCCTGCGGATTGCTAAAAAGCTTAGGGCGAAACATTTGGAAGCGCGGGTGGATTCCATGTTGATCGCGGGGCAGATAAACGGAACGTATGAAGCAAAAAAATGATGTCATGGCTTCTTATCTCTTGCAGGCAAAAGACTTAATCCGCCAATTCTTCTCCTTTAATGTTGTTCACATCAAAAGAAGCAAGAATAAATTGGCAGACGCCCTTAGCAAACTAGCTTCGACATATTTCGAGCACTTTGCTAAGGATATTCGCGTTGAAGTCTTGGATCACCCGTCCATTCCACAGAACCAAGTTCTGGTGATTCAAACGGGCGTCGAATCATGGATGACACCGATTAAGGCGTACTTATCATCCAGAATCCTTCCAGCTGAAAAGGCTGAGGCCCGGAAGATAAGACACAAAGCCGAATTACCAGATGAATGATGGCATGTTATACCAGAGATCGTTCCTCGGTCCGTTACTACGGTGTGTAGACGCAGAAGACGCAAACTACTTAATCCGAGAAGTTCACGAGGGCATTTATGGCTTACACGCGGGTCCGAGGATGACGGTTGCAAAGATCATAAATGCAGGGTACTATTGGCCCGGTATGCATTTGGATGCTGTGAAAGAAATCAAAAAGTGTGACTCTTGCCAACACCATGCCCCCAATACCCTGCGTCCCAAAACGAATTGATCCCGGTAACATCTGCCTGGCCGTTCCAGAAGTGGGCTATTGACATTATGGGACCATTCCCAGAAGCCCCTGGACGGGTTAAATTCTTGATAGTGGTCATTGATTACTTCACCAAGTGGGTCGAAGCCAAACCAGTTGCATCAATAACAGCGTCAAGTGTTAAGAAATTCCTTTGGGAAATCATCATTTTCTAGTTTGGTATTCTGCAAGAACTGGTAAGTGACAATGGAACCCAATTTGCTGACAGCGGACTACAAGAATGGTTGAAAGAACTTCAAGTCATTCAAAATTTCACATCGGTAGCTCATCCGCAAGCAAACGGTCAGGTCAAAAGAACCAACCGAACTATTAAAGAAGGGATTAAGGCAATGTTAGGAACTAAACGAAGAGGCTGGGTTGACGAATTGCCCCATGTACTTTGGGCCTTCCGCACCCAAAAGAATTCCAGTAATTCTGAGACGCCTTTTATTTTATCCTATGGCACCGAGGCCATGATCCCAGCCGAGATCAGGATCCCTTCCGCAAGAGTTTTGTTGATTGATGATAATGATCACGAACTCCGGATGAATCTTGATTTACTCAAAGAAATAAGAGAACTAGCATCGATCCGCGAGCACAATTATAAGCGACAGCTTTAGAAGTATTACAACTCACGGGTCCAGAAATGCGAATTCGATATGGTAGAATTTGTCTTCCGTAACAACGAGGCTTCCGGCCAGGAAACTCCGGGCAAGTTAGCCCCAACTTGGGAAGGCCCCTATAAGATAAAGAAACTTCTATCCAAGGGTGCTTACAAATTCGAAAAGTTAGACGGGACTGAGATCCCTCAAACTTGGAATGTGGCACAGTTAAAAAAAATGCTACATATAACAACTTCGTTATCTTGGCCTGCGTGCCTAATTAGACTAGCAAAAGTTGTATAACTTCAAGTTTTGTAATAGGGCTTATGCCTAATTTATGGAAACTTTATGTTAGTCTCATGACATTTTGTAATCTTGTATTGACAAAAATGAAGGTCTGGAGGAACACTTATATTATAAGACATAAGGCAAAGTGTACCGGAAGAAACAAAACTTCTTATTTACTAGCCAAAAGAGATTACAAATATATATATATATAGAAGAATACAAGATCATTTACATCTATGGGGCGGCATCTTCACCTTCGTCATTATTATCATCCGCCTTATCTTGATCTTCTTCTTCTTCCTCACCAAGGTCGAGGAGGTCCTTCAGCCTGTCTATTCCTCCTCGCCCGCAAGCTCTGATATCTGCTCCGCAAGAGAAACTTTAAAGAATCAAAGCTTTTTGTTTTCTGAATAAGCACGCCAGCAGTATCTTGGCCAGCCAGGATGTATTCTTCCGGAAGTTTGCCCTCTGAGGCAAATCTATAACCTTCCTCGAAGCCCATCTGACGGCCAGCTTGTTTGGACGCCTTTAGGAGAACGGCAACACAGTTCCCAAGCTCGTCACTACTCCTGACATCGGAGATAGCCTGTCGACAAAATTAAATATGAGTACTTATAAGTAATTTTACTCATACAAATAAGACAGAATACCTTGAGGATTGCTTCCGCCAGAAGCCACTTCTTATCCGCCTTAGCCCGCAACAGTTCCATTTTATGACCAGCACATTCCAAGGCTTGGTCGCGGCTCTTGCTGGCAAGGACGGACAAACGCTTGTCCTTAGCTGTTGAGTCAGCCTGAAGAGTCTTTATCAGCTTAGCCTGCTCATCCAGCTGCTTCTTGAGAGCAGTCTTGGCTTCCTCAGCAGCAAGGCGATTTGCTCTCCCAGCTTCGTAGGCTTGAAAGTTCTCCTTCGCCACAGACAGAGCCGCGAAAGCTTCTTTCTTGGACTAAAGCAGTTTAAGCTCTAAGTCATCCCACTCTTCGTTCATCATCAACCAGTCTCGGGTTATCTCTTGACTGGTAGAGATAGTATTCTCCAGGTGATAAGAGTTGGAATTCAATAACTCCTGGAGAATACGACGACGTTGTCGCTCTCTTTCTGCGGGAGGAAGACTCTCCCTCAGATACTCAAAGAACACATCCACGTCGTTCAATGTCGAGTTTCAGCATAACGACCAGTGCGGATTGTGTGGGCCAATGTCTTCTTCCACGGGAGGCGGAGAAGTCTGACCCCGATATCTAAAAGCGCTGACACCGCCTTGATCCTTAAAATGATGAACGTTGAAGGGTGGGGACATGCGGAGGTTGTCAGGCTCACCAATTTCCTTCCCCTTAAGAGGAGGAGTATCCGTCAGTACGATCGGATCTGTAAGAGTATTTGGCGGTGAAGATGGTGGAGTTGGAGCAATTGGTGTAGTTGAACTTTTTAAACCTGAAATATCTTCAGAAAAGTCCTTCAGGCCTACTACAAAACAATAATCATACATTAGACATGAGTCAGACTTATGGTTATTAGAAAACTTGGGGAAGTGCCAAACTTACCCAAAGAGATGTCCTCAGAATCACACTGGTGAAGGGGTGACTCCAAGCTCACAACCTTCACCTTATTTGACTTCTTGGACGGACCAGCCTTGGTGGACGATGCTTTCAGTTTGTCGGTTGCTTTGGGCACGCCAACATTAGTGGCCTAAGACTCATCCTCAGCCGTTTAGCGATCACCCTCATCGTCCGCCGCCGAATCAGCGGTCGCCTTCGGACCCGGCTTGCGGGTTAAACCTATGGATGAGGAAAGAACGTTTGGAAATTCAGTAGTACCAGTAAGTACTCCTTCATCACAGGATGATGATTCTTCACTAGAAGATAAAAGTACTATCACCTCGCCAGAAGTCTTAGCAGTAAGAGGTTGAGGCTTAAGAATTCCCTCACCTTCGGCGATCATGTCCTCACCTTTCGCGAACCTAGCCTCGGACACCACAGGCTCCGCGCAAAGGGTAGAGAACAGAAAATTATGCCGTGTCCGTTCGAGGAAAAGCAATTCATGCGGAGTGATGGGTCGACGCACCATCATTCCTCGCACCTTATCTAACAGAGTGGAAAGAATGGAGCCTTCACCTGCAATTAAAAATTATCAGAAGGACAGAAAAAATAAATAAATTAAGAGTACAGTAAAAACTTACTCTTATCAGAATTCTCATAATATAGTTCTAAGGTCGGGAAAGGCCATAAACGGCTCATATTTACGTGCACCAACGCCCCCTCAGGAATCGCCCCCAGAGGCGTGGGCGTCTTGGTCAAACTGGTAAACCCTGGAAGATTAATCTCGGTGGTAGCGGTAACGGAGGGAGAAGTGTCAGTTGCTTTACGATGACTCATCGTAAATGGAATAGCGTCCTCCCGAATCCAGAAGAACTTGGGTTTCCATTCGTGAAGACTCCGGTACCACTCAGTACCGATAGAGTCCTTCTTGAGAGAAGCCTAACCATACCACCCATTGCGGTTCGTCAGCTTGTAGAAAACAGCAAATCGAGCAACTGTAGGCTCAATAACGTGAGCCTGACAGTAGAACTCAAAGTGACGAACACGCAACATCCCAAAGGGATGAATTTGAGACAGGTGAAGATCATAGGACACTAAGATGTCCCTCATAAACTTCGTTATAGGTAACCGGAAGTTACCCGTTAAAAACAGGCTCCAAGTAAACCGATGGCCATAGACGGCTCATGCCTGCCCATACGAGGGCTTCCTCGGGTAACGTCCGCATGGGAGTTGGATTGGAAGCCAAGACACAGAACCACTCTTGTCCCTCATGGGCAGCAGGGATGATATCAGGGAACGCCTCATTAACCGGACGGCGTACCATTTTGTCCGGTATCTCGTCCTCAGAAATCCAGAAGAACTTGTTCTTCCAGTATTTGGAGCCTCCCTCGATCTCCTGGCCAATCCTCCTATCAGTTATCGCCTGACTGGTAAACCACCCGTTCCGATTGATCATTCAGTAAAAAACAACAAATCAATCAAGACGGGGCACCATATCGTGAGCTATACACACGAATTCATAGTGACGAATTTGCATGACAGCACGAGGGTGCAACTGAGACAAATGGATCCCAAAGGCGCCCAATATCCTCATAAAAAACTTTGTCACAGGAAAACAGAAGTTTCCATAGACAAAGAAGTCTGAATAAACAGGCATTTTCCCAGGAGGTGGGAAACTGGCTATAGAACCGACAGAAGGGAATTCCGGCCCCCACTCAGGTGGAATACCGTAAGTCTCAACAAGTTTCTGGTACTCGGACTTGTCCCATTGGACCTCTATCTCATCGATTTCAGACTATATCCTCGCCATTATAATAAGGTTCGGTGAAATATCAAATGGTTCCAAGAAAGATTGGGTGAATAATCGAAAGTTTCAAATAAAGAAAGCAAGGTAATATTCAGAATTCAAAGGCAATAAAACTTTGATGAAAATTTAACTCCACTATTTATACCCATCGCAATTAATGCGATGGGATACGAACAGTAGAGAGAAGAAAAATCACCCAACAGACAAATGCCACGTCACGCGGGAAATTTGAAAAAGGAAAAAAGTTATACAGTCGGGTACAAGGACAGCCGTCATAAACGTCTCATCACCTGCACACGCGCCTGCAAGTGGTTAACTTGTCCATTTTCATGATTATCCACAGCAACAAAAGATATTTCTCAACAACTTGCAGAATAAAAAGCCCCCAAATACACATTAAGTCTAGAATTTCACCCGCATAAAGTACTTCACACGGAAGAAACACTGGACTGGGGGGACTTATAGACGTAGGGTACCAAAAAGACCCAAGTACCCTTAAGTACCACCCGCGGGTCAGCTCAGGACTCCTCACAAAACACCCGTGGGACATACGGATCACCTGCCTAGTCATTCGAGGAAGAAACATTCTCCTAGTACATGAGGGAGCATCTTAGCATCCTCAGAAGTCATACGCAGGATGGCACATCCGTCCGCACAAGATGACCTTAGGACAATGCATCAGGACAGCTGTCACCAACCAAGCACATTCTAGAAGACTTACCACGATGCTTGCGTGATCTCTCGACCAATCAATGGAGGACACCTAGCAAGGCCGTTATAACCATGCACATGGCCAGGGGTTATTCATCAACCTATAACATAATGACGTGTGTCCAGGTTGTTATGCATTCCCATGCAACGTATAAACTGAACCTATCACATGAGGGCACGTGTCTAGGTGGTTACAAGAGCATATTCCAAAAGGACAGCTGGCCCAATCACCTTCCCAGATCCTTCGGCCATAAATACCCTCTCAATCATCATGAGGTTTTCATTCACACTCACTGTACTTTCACTATTTACTTAAGTGCATTATCTTCGTCAGAACTGTACTTGTTCTCACACCGGAGGGTGGTTACGGGAAGACCCCCCCTCTTGTCATTCCCGTAGCGAGCTCACGGTGTTTGTTTTGCAGGTTCACGTCATTGGACTTTAGGAATTGTCTCATATCGTAATTGGTGATTATCCGTATCCTACCCTGTGGACTCATTGGATCTAATACCCGTCAAGGGGAGTAGATCCGTGTTTCTTCATGCACAAACAACACAACCCCGCGTAATTTAGAAAAATAAAATTTAAACTAAAAACTGAAAACAAAAGTTAAGACTAAAATTAAAATTAAACATAGAAATCAATTAACACGAAAAACACTAAGCGCACAAACTCCCAGGCAACGGGCGCCATTTTGATTAGCGTCGTTCATGTCAATCAAAAACCTAGTTAAACTATATAGATAGGATAAGTAAGGTATCGTATCCACCAGGAGTATGTGGTCAATGTAACCGTGTAAACAATTTCATTATTATGAAGTAACAGATTTAGTGCTGATCACACAAGCAATTAAGTTGAGTTTAGAAAATTAAGCAAACAAGCAAGTAAACGAGTTTCAATCAATTAACAAAGCAAATCACACCCGGGAATTCAAGTAAGAAACCTACAGTGATCTCATGCAACCTGACAGAATAATTAATAATGGTTAACTACAGACTGATCAATCAGACAAAACCTTAGACATCAACAATCGCTTTACACACGGCACTGGTTATCAAACAGTCCTTGCCAGTGTGACTCAGTTAAGGGCAATTATATATTTTATCGAATTCAATCTAATCAAACAATCATATGATCAAATATCCAGCAACTGGTAACAAATCGTTCAGACCAACATAAACCTAACCGCTTGAACACACAGAAATACTAAACATCAATAATCATATATCAACCATAAACAATTATACATAAGTGTTCTTAGTCACATGAGAAAAACTGCAAAAGTTACAAACTAACATCCCGGGTGAGATTCTAAGAGATTAGCCGAGCCGCGACATCATCGAATCGTCAATAATGATGATATGGATCGTGTATAGGGTCTTCGCACGAACTAGAATGGTGAAATCGCCTCCTTCAATCTCTGGAAATCGCCTTCCTTGATAACATACGAGTTAGGGTTGTTTATGATGAAAAATTGAATAAAACCCTAACAGCGTATCGCGATGGACCAGAAAGTCAACAAGTTCATTAAACACTCATCACTATACGCGATGGGCCTTCAGCCAAGCCCATCACGTATCGCGATGGGACTTGTCACCAACAAACTTCATTAATATTCCTCATTTTGCGTGTTGGACATCTCGGGTCTTCATTCCATGTCACAACAGGTCCAAATTGAGTACTTTAACGCCTGTGACCTGAAATCCAATAATACACGTATGAAGTATCGAAGTTCCTAAAATAAACGATTAAAACTAAAGAATAAACGAACTAAACATATACAAATTAACCAACCATCAATGGTAACCAAGCTCAGGGAAATAAATTCAAGTATACCAAATCAAAGTCATTTTAGATAACCAAACCCAACATCATCATACTCAACCTATCCAAACCCAACATGTTCATACTCAATCGAACAATACCAATCAAGTCAACAGAGCTTATCAATTCACCTAAGGTGTGCCCACACGTGTGTTAACAACAATGGGGGTACAAACAACCAACAACCGTAAGTAACTGTTGCCTCTTAGGTAGAATCCCTATCCATGAAGACCCGAGATCGAGATTCACACCAACTAACCGAAGTTTAAATTTCCAGACTTGTATGAATTGTCTTTTCTTAGATTTCGTTAGTATTCAATAATGATCCATGTAGTAAAATTTCAATAATAAAATTGATATCTTCCATTAAGATTCCAATTTTGTTTGATTATATTATGTGAAATTCAACTATATTCTTTATTTGTGTGGGCTAGAGATAAAGGAAATCATGGTTACATATGATGTCCATAACTCTAGCTATCTATGACCAAGTATCTACGAATATGGCCACCGAGGGGCATGCTCAATAGTAGAAATTGGAATGATGAACTTAGTTACCAATTTGGTTACCTACGAGCATTGTTATCCAATATAATCGGTACCAGTACAATCGTTTAATTTGCCTCTTGCAAATCCCAAACCTCTTCCAAACATAAAACTTGTTATCACTCTCTAATGTTCCTCCTCATTCGACTTCTCATGAATTAATCTTGCAAGGAAACCTTGTGGATCGACGTGTTTACCAAAGCAACATATATGCTTTTACTTGTTAGGTTATGCAATTGTTTATGTTGTTATAGTCCCTTTAATCCACATAACGAAACTAGCTATGTGAATCATGCGACAACTCTAGTAATTACGGGTGCAGACACAATTATAAAGGGCCCCGCATGAGACTCGTAGTGAAATTACAAGTGTGTAATAATTCAGAAGCCTAAGTGATTTTTGGTCAACGCAACAAATGCGATGTGATAAGAACATGGTGGATATGCCGCAGGTACATAGTATATATAAGTATCCTTGTCATATTTCATTTGTAATGTTTATTGATTCACTTAAACATCTATGTTATTTTGACCATTGCGTATGCGCCCTTAATTGTTGGGTTATTTTTTATTACATAATGCATTTTATCTCAAGTATGTGCCAAGAATTTTCTCGTTCGTTCGTCAAATTAACCTTCTCTTATAAAAATGTCTTCAACATCAGTCAAAAATCGCAATTTGTTTACCACGCTTACTCATCGGCTTTCTTTTAAATTTCGGGACGAAAATTTCCATAAGTTGAAAATACTGTTGAATTCGTCAAAATCCGTTGTCTGAAACCTGACCTGCTTAATATTTAATAAAAATCGGTCATTTCATCATCATCATGATCATCATCATCATCATCATCACCACCATCACCATCATCGTACTCAGTAAATCCCACCAATAACAAAGCTATGGTAGGGTCTAAGGAGGTTAAGATGTAGACAACCTTACCTCTACCCCGTAGGAATAGAGAGTTTGCTTCTGGTGAGACCCCCGCCTCGATAGTAGTTTGGCATCAGGCCTTGGATATAAGGTGGGCACATAACACTCAACCTTTGGAACACCCGCTAATTGGTGCATGCACTTTTATCTTTCGGCCATCAATGCCACCACATGATGCTTGATTAATCTTTCGCCACTTTTAAGGTTATTTTCACGAAATTAGTAAAATACACTACAACAAAAAGGGCTTTTTAGGACCTTTTGTGTGGGACGCTTGTAAAATAGGGTCCTAAAATCTATTTAATAGGACAAATGAACTTTTGGGGTCCTTTTACAATATACAATACATAACCGGTGTCCTAAAAAGTTATTTAATAGGATGGATGATTCTTTTGGGGTCGTAATATCATTAACTTAATAAGACACTTAAAATGTAGATCCTAATAAAGTTATCTATAAGACACGTAGTTGTCAGTGTCCCATTATATGGTAATGTAATAGGACACTTGATCACCAGAGGTCTTATTATAACATAAGTTAATATGACACTTTGTAGTTAACTCATAAATGTTCGATGTTATAGTACTCTTTCTAGTCGAAGTCATATAAGAACATAACTTAATAGGACATTTGACACTAGGGTTTTATAACTTTAACCTTTATAAGACGCTTAATCATTGTGGTGTTATTATAATACACCGTAATACGACATTTGATATTTGAGTCATAAAACATATGTTTTATAGGACGCTTATTCGCTAAAGTTTTATTATAACATAACTTAACAGGACACTTGACACTTGAGTCTTATAACTTTAACATTTATAAGACGCTTAATAATTGTGGTGTCATTATAATACACCTTAATAGGACATTTGATATTTGTGTCAGAAAACATCTGCTTTATAGGACACTTATTCGCTAATTAATGTTTTATTATAACCTAACCTAATAGTTCACTTAACACTTGAGTCATATAACTTTAACCTTCATAGGAAGCTTAATCATTATGGTGTTATTATAATACACCGTAATAGAACACTTGATATTTTAATCATAAAATATTTGATTTATAGGACGTTTATTTGCTAGAGTTTTATTATAACATAACTTAATATAACACTTGACACTCGTGTCTTATAATTTTAACCTTTACATGGCGTTTAACCAATGTGGTGTTATTATAATACACCGTAACACTTGATATACTACAAAAAAATGTCATATGGTGACACACAAAAAGTGTTACTAAAAAACAAAAAAGTGCCACTAAAGACATCTATAAGAATGTGCGGCGCACAAAATAAGTGTGATTAGAAGTGGTGACCCTAAAGCCTTTTAGTGTCGCTTTTTTATATGTCGCGCAAAGTATTTAGGCTTTTAGTGACACTTTTTTTTGCCACAATATAAAAAATATTTTGGCACAATTTTTGTGCCTTTAAAAAATAATTCTAGTTACGTATCTATACTACTTTTAATGGCATTTTTTTATTAATTTTTGTGCCTTTAAAAAATAATACTAGTTACATATATGTGCTAGTTTTAGTGGCACTTTTTTTGCCACAATCTATAAAAACTTATTTGACGCACACTTATTCAAAAGTTGATTCTATTTTACATGTACTATTTTTAGTGCTTTAATATTTTGCCAAAAAATTCACGTGATTTACAATATAAAATATAAAATAACAATTCAATTAAATTGTAAATGTGGAAATGATAATATTATAACTTCAACTATAAGTTCGATACGAACGTATTCCAAATTTCAAATGTTTACAAGATAAGTCTAAACGTTCTTTTGGGTGTGAATTTCACTTTCGTAAAACTTAGATCCAAAACATCTCATGATATATATCTTGCCATCAACCATATAAACAAACATTAGTATTGATTCAAAAAAATATAAAAGTTATTTTATTTATGAAAGTCATCATTATTGATTAAAAAGAAAAACTGTTACTGGCATTTATATAAACATGTCTAAGAAAATGGCCCGAACACCTAAGAATTGCACATAAAAAACTGTATATACGCAACCATTTATAACTTACAAGCGACCCAAAGACCTACAAGTTAAACAAAAAAACCAACATAATACCTTAATTGCAATGCCAACAAAAATTTAAAGTTCACTTGTCCAAACGTGTTTTTTCCCCTGCAAAATGGAAGTTTTGGTTCATCAATTTCATATTAAGATTACAACAACATAAGCACATCCGTTTAATATTGAAAAATACTTATAAAGCAACAAGTAAAAAGTGATTACCATTATCATTGTGAGTTGTTGAGGATAATATTTCATTAATTGATAAAGAGTTGTTATAGATCAAAGAACCAACACATGGACCTAAAATTAGCAGAAAATGGAGAAATAAACAATCGAGTTGAACTTGAAATATTAAAAAACTAATCATACTCGTTAAATCTTAGTCGCCATTCCGATTGAAACAAAAAACATATACCATCTGCAACCTCTTTCTCTGAACACCAAAAACATTATATACCATCTGCAACCTCTTTCTCTGAACACCACCAGCAGTGCTCAAATACCATAATTATAACTAACAATATGTAGAAGAAAAACAACTAGAAGTGAAAACTTGACCAACAGGCTGTTTTATTTGGGCAAAATGACTCCACTTAAAGTCAAACAAACATATCATATCATTAACCTAGATGCTTATAAAAAATAGAGCAGTTAACTATCTAGCAATAAACAAATTAGCACGTGGAGATTAAACAATATGGATATTACCCTAAAATCTTACAAAGTAATACAACTAGCATATTTGAAACAATGCATACATCCCCTGATCCCCAACGGTTTCAGCAAATATCTATCGAGATTAGGAAAATTATGCTAAATTGATCTTTAAATTTCTAACCAATTACTATAAATTAAAAGGGGAAAATATGTCAATAGGTAAAAGAGCTTTTGGAATTACCAAACATATGAATAAGCAAAAATGTCTTTGTTAAAACCAGTAACACGTTGGCAATAAAAATCACACAAATAACAAGAATTGTTGTTTGCGTATGTTATTACTTGGTAATTAGATAACCTCCATCAAAACCTCTCTGAGCTATCTTGCCCATTAAATTCACACTTCCAAGGCTATCTTCCTATTAACCTATACTTTACAAAAGCAACAAATAATCACAAAGTTTAATGAAGAAAACATCGGATGGTGCACCTTTAAAAGAGTCAATTCAGTTCAAGGCACTTGTAATTATAAGAAGGCACAATAACAATAATCATAATAATAAAAATTGATGAAAAATCAAGATCCAAATTTATAAGAAACCAAGTTCTAAGAGGCATTTTAACAAACAGGTGGTGTACACATAAACGCAAAATCACATATATATATATATATATTTTATCAAGTTCTAAGAGGCCTTTACATCGTTTCACATAATCTCATATATATAATTTTTTACCAATTGAACAAATATAATTTCTTCGTTACTTTGAAGGTGGGTTGAAGCACCGATTGAACCACTCGTAACAGGTGATTGAACAACTTCTGATAGTCGGCCGATGAATTCTTCTAGCAATTGAATCACCGAAATTTAGGAAGTTGCCGCTAAATTTCAAAGACAAATTATAATCAAGTTGGTTATTATAAGAAAAATATCATTATTAATTTCTTTAAATTAAACTTTTATTACTTATGATAAAGTTTCATTTTTATATTATTAATAAAAAATAAAACCTCAGTCATCGAAGGGTTCTCACACTTAATTCAACCGGCTTAGATTTACAACTTAAATTCGTCAAGAGGTTTGATTCATGTTTATTAAGTCGATCTAGAAGGCGATTTCAAAGTTAAATGTTAAGTCATTCAACCCGTTTAGTTAAACATGCCACATAGTTTGGTGATAACAGATGTTTAGAACCATATATGATGTATTAGAATGAATGATGTTCAACTATAAACATTGATGATAACTTAAGACCAACTATAGACATTGTCATTCAAAAT
The DNA here is from genome assembly GCF_021521415.1 of Bidens hawaiensis. Classification (NCBI taxonomy): domain Eukaryota; kingdom Viridiplantae; phylum Streptophyta; class Magnoliopsida; order Asterales; family Asteraceae; genus Bidens; species Bidens hawaiensis. Next base: position 278,381 of record NW_027493990.1, on the reverse strand, counting down.
GGAGTGGCGGAACAACTTGTTCCCCGCTTACTTGTCTCTGTATTGTAATGAGATCCATTTATTTGTTTTAAATTTATAAATGGACTATGATGAATAAAGGTAGTTAATGTTTAGCTATCCTAATTGAAGGCCATTAAGGGTCATTGATGGTCAATTATGCCAAGTGATGGTTAACTTGAATCAATGGTGTTCAATTAGCATAAATGTTTGGTTAATTAAGATCGTTAAGATTATGCTTATTGATTTGAGTTGGGGTCAATGATGTTTAGTTAGGGAAGTTGGTGGTAATATAAGATGCATTGTGAAATAGACTACTTGATGCTCAAGTGTGGACAAAGGTCAGCTAGGGTCGATTTTCTTAATGCCTAATAGGTAAATGTTTGATTACGGTCATTGACTGTCTCCTAAGGTTAACAGTATTTGGAGCTATTAGGGGCCACTTATTGTTGCATTTGGTCAAATTACAATTACTAATGTATAGTTAAAATGAATGATGTGCAACTAATGACACTAATGATAATAATCCACATCATGGTGAATTGGGGTAGTTTGTGCTTAATTGTTGTCATTAGAGGTCAATCACAATCATCGTTGGTGGTGAAAGTCAATTAAGTTGACAAGTCAAGGTCAACTATGTTAAACTTGGTGAACCACATTGTTATCGGTCCTAGTTAATATTAATGTTATTGAAACCAGCTGGTCAGACTAGTTCAACGGGAATTTGGTCCACTGACAGGCTCGGTTCTATGCAGTTCGCTTGGTTCCTAGGAAACCGTCCGGTCCGGACTGGTTGAATTTGTTTTTCTATTAAAAATAATTTTTTTTGAAAAATCCTTTTTCCAACATTTTTTTAAGCAAAAGTCATTCGGTCAGTCTGACAGGTTCGACCAGTTGCCTGACTGGTTCGCTGTCCGATCCTGTTATGAAAACATTGGTTAATATTGTTTGATTGCAATCAAACTTAAAGGTTCATTGTCATAAATGGGTGTATATGACCTAGAGGCGCACAAGCCGGTTTAAAAAAATCGATTTGGGTTGAAACCGGTTCGGTTTGTTCAATAAAAGTCAAAACTAGTTTGCGATCGGTTTCGGTTCGGGTTGAAACCGATTTATTGACCAGGATGCGATCAGTTTTGGTTCGGGTTTTGATCGGTTTCGGTTCGGGATTTGACTAGGTTTTGCCCAGTTTTGGCCGGTTTTTGTTCGATTAACCAATTTGGAACCGGTTTTGGTAGAGAAAATTTCAAACCGGTTCCAAACCGGTTTACGCAATCGATTTTAAAACAGGTTCGGATTCGGGTCAATTCGATTAACTGGATTATTTTTCCACCTCTAATATAGCCCATAATGACTCATCACAACATATAATGCAATTAATAGATATCATGTCTACTACATGTGAGTTATTAAGTAAATTACTACCCATAATAACTTTATTGAAACAATTTGTCAATTAAATTCATGGTTAAAATATAGTTGAAATTATTATAAGTCAAAATAATCGATCAAAATACAAACATCAAACACCATATAAAAAAACTAGAGCTAGAAAAAATCACGCAGATCTCAATTTTTGTTTTGATTGGCGCTTTCCTTCAAAAACGCTCCTAAACCCTAATTGCTCTGATTCTGCCATAGTCTTCGATGAACAAGGTATGATCAAATACTATTATTGTGTATTGTAAGAAAATGTTCATTTAACTTTCAATCCAATTCACTCTATTTGATTTCTTATTTGTAATAATGTGGAAAGCAATTCGTCGATCTTTTTGTTTCTTAGCTAATCTTATTTAGCCAATTTATTCTAAGATTTGAGTATGCTTTATAATTATTTTATAAGAAAACGAATATATTATGAAAAAATTATTTTAGTATAAAAATAGGTTTATCCCAAGATGTGGTAAGTTCATGAATTCGACTGACTGCTTTGTGGTTCATGATGGAGTTTTGGTTTTTATTTGCCTTAGCATGGAATTTATAGTTTTTTATAGGTTAGGGTAATTTATAGATGATCTATATGTGAACACTAAATTGTCCTTTTATCTTTCCTTTTGATGATCTATAGTCTTTTCAAGCTTAGGGATTCTTTTCAAAGGTTCATGCTTTTAGGAATTAGGATATACTGCTATATACTCACACTGAAATGCTTGCTTTTAGAATGTTAAGAGTTGGGCCTTGTGGTAAGTGGTAACTCAAGCAATTAGGTTATAGTGCACCTTATTTGTGGAGACAGTAACATATTAAAAAGAAAAGGCAAGTTTCACTTTTTAATAGAAACTGTGAAGGCAGTATAATGTCTTGAGGTAGTTCACCTACGATTGCGTATGTTTGTACATATTAAAAGATGTAGATCCTAATCAAAAGTTCTGATTTTAGCCCAAGGTTCACTCATTGTTTTTAGGTTCTATGAGATGTTATAAATTATGGCTAATTAGTTGTTGTATGTTTAATTTCACAATGATGAAGATGAACATTGTCCATGTTAGAAGATCAAGTCTAAAAAACAAGTGTTGTTTAAACTCCTAAAGGTACATAATTAAAAATCTATATATTAATGACTAAAGTATTTGTTTACTCATGTGACTTGTTCCATTTGTAGACACAATTTGATATTCCGGAAGATGCTGAAGGCTGGATATTGAAATCATTTGAGCAGAAGGTGAAGAATTGGAGGGCAAGAGTTAAAGAACTATACCATGATCCGTCTTTGTCACTTCAGGAACAAATAAGTTCTTGGCCAAAACAAGTGCAAAAAAACAATGGAGGAGACTCGTGAAGTATTGGAATAAAGAAAAGTCTTATGTACGAAATAGCCTTCCACTACAAATAACATTAGTTTATTTTCCATTCTAATATTTCACTTTACTACTGAAGACGGTAAGTGAAAAAAACAAGGCGAATCGGGCAAAGAAGAAGATGGTGCAAGTAACGGGTAAAAAAAGTTATGCTCGAGTCCGTGAAGAGCTAAAGCTGATTGTATAAGATGGTGAAATTGTTAATGTAGCATGTCGATATCCGTTGTTAATACTCATTTATTTTTGTTCAAACAGACATCTATGGGACAAAATCCAAGTCGACTGGAAATGTTTCGTGCATGCTTCTCCAAACATGGAACTACAAAAAATGAGAAAGCTGCAAATGCAATTGTAAGTAATATGTTTATATATTCATATACATATATTTTCTCTGCATTCTTGATGGTGTTAAAATACATATCTTTTTTTTTTGTTATTATATCTAATACAGACACAAATGCAACAACTTAGTTCTAATCTTCCCGAGGGTTCGACCGATAATCCTAGACCAGATGATGTTTTTTCTAAGGTAATGGGTAAAGATCGAAATGGTGATACAGTCATGTATGGTCTAGGTGTTCGTGGTTATGATGTTTAGGGTGTAATACCAAGTCGTTCAGCATGTCGTAGAGAAAACATCCAACTGAAGTCTAAATGTAAAGAACTTACTAGTACCGTGGTCCAGTTAGAAGCCCAGGTGTCCGAGATGAAAGGGTCCAAGGATGGTTCTAGTGTTCCTCCTGTTACATTGTCATCTTTCCCCATTGTAACCAGTGAACCTCCACGTTTACGGGTATTTTTCTATATAAATCTTTAGTGTTCCATATTTTGTAAGTTATCTTTTGTACTTCATAAGAAATATGTTATAAACAATAGGCACGTCACTATATTTTGCACAAAGTGCATGGCCAAAAAGAGGATTAGTATGTAATTTGGATACTTTGTTAGACTTAGGATATGTAGAAGCTGCGAAATAGAGGTAAATCTTTAGCTTGTAGACTCATCCAAAAATGATTGTAAATTGGTGATTAAATAACGGTTACATTGGGCTACACTAGAAAACGTCTATTGATGTTTTTTTTCAAATTATTTTTTCAATAAAATGTTAGCATGCTAGTGTAAAACCTTCTTTTTTGTAAATTGACTTTTTCACTATAATGACTCGATTTTAATATATAACTGTTTTTTGAAAACTAAAATCTAGGTCGGAGATGAAGTTTTCCTCAAAAGCATTCTAAACCCTACTGAGCCTGTAGCAAGAGAGGATGGGTGAAGAGGCTGGACCAAATGAGCTAGTTGGTGGTACAGAGATTAGACCAAAATGGTGTAAGGTAAATGTTTAAGTACCAATAAAGATAGATGAAATGTTGGTGAGACCATATGGGTTATTTTCAACAATTCAAGATTGTATTGGTGCATCCATCGCATGGTCTTGTTCATTCATCTCGGTATGTATTTGTTAAACTTGTGATACGAATAATTTTAATAACATGGAACTTAATGCTTATACATGGATGGTTTATTTGTAGGTAGTCCGTGAGGATTGAGGACGCATGATGACTCGGGATTTTATGGTGCTTGTTTCTTTTATTGTTTTTAATTTTTTGTTGAATGTTACAAGAGTTTATGTTGAATAATGTTATAGCTTATATATGTTTAGTGTTTTCGTTATGAACAAGCTTATTTAATATAATGATGTTTTATTTCTTTCAATATTTAGATGTCCATAAACGTATCGTAAAATTGTGTGTACGTTTAAAAAAGGGTTGTATAATATGATTTGTTAGGGTTTCGAATTTTTGTCCTATTAAACGTTGGAACATTATAAAAGTGTCATAATATATAAAAGTGTCATAATATGTTTTTTTTAGGAAACGTTGTTTAAGTTGTTCATAAACATATTATGCGACCATAAAGTTTAGTTTCATAATCTTGTTTGGGATATTAGGACTCTTTTCTTGGTACTATAATGTTCTATCATAAGGGTCCTATAAATTAATTTTTAAGGACACTTGTATGTGTGTCAAAAGTTTACAATTAGGTAAGCATATGTCAAAATATTGTAAAAGTGTCATAATACGTTTTTATTGGAACGCTTTTTAGATTGTTAATGAATATATTATGCGACCATAAAATTGGTTTCGTAATCTTATTCGGGATATCAGGACTTTTTTCTTGGTACTAAAGTACCTATAATGTTACATCATAAAAGTCTTATAAATTAAATTTTTAAGAACACTTATATGTGTATTAAAAGATTAAAGGTGAGTAAGCACATGTTAAAATTTTTTGTAAAAGTGTCATAATATGTTTTTATTGGGACACTTTTTGGGTTGTTAATGGATATTTTATGCAATCATAAAATTGGTTTTATAATCTTATTTGGGATATCAGGACGCTTTTTGAGTTCCGAGACTTATTACGACCCCTTTACATGAAACGCTTTTCTCGTTGGTCCTATTAAATGAAAGGTCATATAAAATAGCATTTTAAGACGTTTTTGTGCGTACTAAAAAGCCCTTTTTATTGTAGTGATAACATCAAAAATTAGTGCAATTTCGGTCAAAATTCGGTCGTTTATTAATTCATAATTATTGTGCTTTTGTAAGCGTTCAATAAAAGGTCGTGTTTTCCGTTTCCTAGTTAGTCCTTTGTTCGATTAGTAAGATAAAGTGATTGCCACAATTTACTAACACCCTTAACTTCAAGGACCTATGAGCAAATTGTTCAAACTCTCTTTTTCTTCTTTCAGATTACCACCATCGATTGAGTTTTAATTAACTTTTACACCACCATCAGCCTCAATTCGAAGTATTTAACAAATGTCTTGAAATCATTTAAAACTGTTTCAACTTTTGTAATCAAGCATGCACTTAATTATCAATAAATTCGGTTTGTTACACTCGAATTCGCTGACCATCTCATCATCGTAGATTTATCAAACACCTCCAAATTGTCTCTCAAACCTCTCTACAAGCAACAAATCTTACTAATCTATTAAATCAAAACCAATTCTCCACATGTCCTTCTACTAGCATGTCCACCTATGAATCCAAGTCACCAAGTTTCCAATCTCATATTGTCTATTATGCTGCCACTTGTCATGTTCACCAAACACCCAAAAACCTTATTTAAACCTTAAGATTTTTCCACCATAATCATTTTAATCTCTCTCTCACTCTCTCTCTCGGCTTACTAACTCCACCATCCACCATCTTCTATATTCCGGTAATATAGATCGAGATTAATCGTTTTCAGGTAATGTAGATCGAGTATAATAATACTCTAATGGCCAACAATGTTATATGATTTTCCAGCAAGGTTATATCATATTCCGGCAACATATTTTTCTTCCGGTTGTTATAGATCTAACCTTTTTATCTTTATTTTCATTGTTAACTGATTTTTTTAAAATCAGTTTAGGTTCTAAATCAAAAACGGCGATGAAGCTAATATTTCTAAGTATTTACGTTTTTCCGGTATTGTGTTATACCTATAACAATGGTTGTTTTATATTTTTCTTGTTTTTTTTCTTTTACATGTTGTTCTTCTAGGTTCTAAATAAAAATCAGTTTAATCCATGTACATTATCATTATTCTTTTTCCGGTAAGGCCAATTTAAATTTTCCAGTTATAAATTATAATTCAAATCTTCCACAATATAAATATTATAACAAAACTTAATTATTTCAGGTTATTGTCCCGATTGATGTACGGAATATTTCATTTTACCTTATAAATAAAAATCGAAGATACCATCGTCATTATCACTATTTGTTTTTTTTTGGTAAATTCAAATTTTCCGGTTATAAAATTCTAATTAAAATCTTCCATAATATGACTATTAATATTTGACTTTATCATTTCAGGTTATTGTTCCGACTCATATAAGCTAATTGCATGGATTGAACATTAGTTGATAAGATGTATTTTTTTAATTTTTTTAATATTGATGTATATTTTTTTAATATTCATGTATATTTCTTTTAATAAGATTATAATATACATTAAATTACCTATATTAATATAATCATTATTCTATTGTTTTTGTCAACTTCCAATTAAATGACAAATATACCGTCTAATTTAAAATCTCATTATAATTTCCAATCTTATATTAGTTTACATTTGTAGATTTATACACATTGAAGAATCTCATTAATACAATTTATAGAGTTTGGCATTCCTTATTTTTTTTAAAAAAACGAATGAACAACCCTTTTTTATGTTTTTAATTTTTTCCATTTTTATAAACTCAATCCTTAATTTGTAGTTTGACCGAAATAATAACCTAATTATCTCATTATTACAATTTATATTTTTTTTCTTTCCTTATTTGTTAAAAAACCGAATGAATAAGTTATAACTTAAATAAATTTCCGACCGATTTAAGTATTTGACAATTCATATTAAATCGTGTTTGACCATTCATATTAAATCGTTTTTGGCAATTCATATTAGTTTACATTTTTAGATTTATACGCATTTAAGAATCCAATTATGGCACTTTATAAAGTTTGACATTCCTTATTAAAAAAAACCGAATGAACAACCCTTTTTTATGTTTTTAATTTTTTCTATTGTTATAAACCCATTACTTAATTTATGGTTTAACAGAAATAATAACCTAATTATCCTATTATTACAATTTATATCTTTTGACTCTCCTTATTTGTTAAAAAAACCAAATAATAACTTATAACTTAAATAAATTTCCAAGTCTTACTTGCAACAAGATTAAGTATCCCATTAATACAATTTATTAAGTTTGACTATCCTTATTTTTTAAATAACTAATAAAGATAGTTAAACTCAATAAATTGTATTAAAGGTTTTAATACAATTTAATTAACATATTTAAACTCCTTTTAAATTCGGAATTTGACCAATCTTTCAACAATGTTTTAAAGGTTTTAATATTCTCCATAATTTTAAACTCATTTCAAAATCTTTCCATAATTTTTTGAAGTTCATAAATTAACTGATTTGATTTTCATTTTTGTAATTATTTCTAAATTAATTAGTCATATTAGTAAAATTAGAACAGATTTGATTTTAATTTTTGTCATTTGGCATTAACTAGAATAAGTTATAATTTTAATATTCAAAAAACTTATTGTCAAACTAAAAATATTTGCCATAATTTTAATGTAATCTTACTTTAAATTACGAGAATATTAATTATTAATTAATAATAAAATAATAACCGCGTTATTTTAGAACGCAATATTCAAATTTACATAATTTCTAATAATCAATACTTAATATATCATAAATTAAATAACCGTTTTATCATCATTTATAAATATTATTCGGCACATATGATTTAGTGAATATTATTAAACATGACAACTTTTCATAATTTATTAATATTCTTATTCTCATGAATCAAGATATTTCAAATTATTTCTATCTTTACATGGAAGACCAAATTTAAACTTAAAACTACAAAATTTAATTAACATATTTAAACTCATTTTAGATTCGGGAATTGACCAATCTTTCAAAAAAGTTTTAAAGATTTTAATACTCTCCATAATTTTAAACTCATTTTAAAATTTTTCCTTAATTTTTTAAAGTATTCAAATTAACCGATTTGATTTTCATTTTTGTAATTATTTCTAAATTAATTAGTCATATTTTTCAGCTTTAATTATTTTCAAAGTCAACATAAAATTTTTTAATCTTTACAAAGTTATTTGAGAATTCATTTATTGTAAAACGTTTTTAAGTTTTACAAATTTAACAACATATTAATGTCAATGATTTAAAAGTTTATTGTAATATTGGTCAAAAATCAAAAACAATTTCATAATTTTTTGAAGTTGACTAATTCCAATTTTTTTATATTTTGTTACTATTTTAAAAAAATTTCAAAATGGGTTGTTTTGAAATAGTATCAAATTTTCTAGTTATAAAATGACGGTCAAAAAAAGGTTTTTATTGATATATCTTTTGGTTTAATGGTTTAAGTTAGAAAGATGTTTTATGTTGTTATTTTACTTTGTTTGTTGTTATATGTTATTTTGTTTTAATAAAAACAACTTTATTAATGCTCAAATGTTACTCAATATTAAATATGTTATTATTGTATATTTAATTTGGATGCTATTGTTTTATTATATTTTCAAGTGGTAAAGCAAAATGAGTTTCTTTTGATATAATGTTTGAAGAAGTTGATGGTGGTTTAATATGAAAGAGCATGTTTAGTCTTTTGTTGACGTTTTTTGGTTGTTCGATGTACATTAAGTTATTGAACTTTTAACTTTTAATATCTAGACAATGTAAATGGTTATCGTTTTGGTCCGAAAGTTTGAAGAAGTTTTGTGTTGCTTGAATTTTGTTGACATGTTTTTCCACCCGTGTGTAACACGGGCTATACCTTAGTTTGTTATTGTAACAAAACCCCTCTGTTGATATTAATTGACAGAGGTGACAGACAATCCACTCAATTGTAGGGTTTTGTTCAATTTGGGTCTTTTGTTGAACTTCTCAATAAAATTTACCCAACCTTAGCCGTGGGTTCGATTCTCGGCCACCCCATTTTTCATTTTTATGAAACTTTGGTTTCTTTTACCTTTTCAATTGCATATTACAATTCAGTCTCATGTTGTATGTTATATTATATGCTTTATGTATATATGTTGTGCTTAATTGTATTGCTAGCTCATTTCATTATTGTATTGGCTCAAGTATATCTCAAATTCAACTTGTATGATCATACCTTATTCATAAATATTTGGCTTTGTGCTAACGACAATGGATACACATTGATTTTTCATTTATCCATTTTAAATAATGATTACACGTTTATGTTAGTTGTTTTACATATTCATATATGCTTGTAATTATTCTCAACATGTGAATTATAGATTTCACTATATATACATATACTGCAAAACTTATATTTACTCACCAACTACTTGTAATTGTCATATATTTTCATGCATGCTACATATACACTTAAGTGATTTTGATTTATGCGAAGACCATGTAACATATACCGATAGGATATTTCAAATAACAAGATTTATATATTTTAGTTGGTTAACTCTTTATAATATGACAAGATTAATGTACATGTGTTATGATATGAATAAATATAAATAAATATTTGTCACCATAATAGTGTTTACGAGAGATGAACCACCTTTAACATATCGTCCTGAAGTATAATCCGCAAGAGGTCGGGGTGTTACATGTACGCATCTGGAATACTTGTTGGAAATGATGCATAGCGACTATAAACAAACATGTTTGCATTAATAAGTCGCCAACGTATCGTCGGGTCAACTCGCTAAACCTTGGGTCAACTGTCAACAAAAGTCAAACTTGGTCAAACACAATAAACAATGGGATTGTTTGGATACAGGGGTTTTAGGATACTTGTACGGGGCACTCTACATTTAGCTATTGACTTTTTTACTTAGCACGCACTCGAGGTGAGTTTCATAGCTCCTCTCTTTTACATACTTTTTTGCTTTTGGGAGAGAATGCACACAAACATTTTCTTTATTTTTAATATTGTATATCACATGCGTATTATGGTGGAACATTACAAACTTGAAAGTCTTCGCATACCTTGGATCATTAGTATTGCATAGCACCATAAAATGTAATGTCTGGGTGTAGTTGCGCCCTATGGTTAACATGTTATACTTGTTTTGCACTTCCGCAAACATAAATTATATTGTAAATGTACCATTCTCATTAATGATGAGTAATATTAAATGATGATTTTTCATTATTAAATGGTTGTTCAGTATGACACGTGGCTATATCCTATATCCTGATATGTTATGCACATCGCGATAAAACTCTGTTAATCGAAAATTGGGACGTGACATAGTAGGTACTCAAATAGACCATCTATCCATCTATTCAGTCAATTCACGTAACGACAAACTTTCAACTTTAGATATCCTTTCTAAACCTTTCCATATAGAACTCACATAGTTTTTACTTGTAACAGGTTGGGCATGATTGATATCAATGCTTCAACTTGAGGAGGATTATTAGTTTTAGACCGTGTTATTAGTTTGTGGTCCATGGGCGACGTTCTCAAAACAGAACAACACATGCGAAGAATTCGTGCTTGAAATTGAAGTGAAAAACATAATTTGTCAGCATTCAAATATAAAAATGGAATTATGTAAGGGTACAAGAATAGGGTTATGATCGTCTAGAGGCAATACACGTAACCAACTCTCAAACTCATCAAATAGGCTAAAAATGGTCTAAGAGAGACAACAAGTTGTACATCCAGTTTCAAGTAAATTGAAAAGCATTAGTGACTATATAAACAAACACCATAGATAGCGGATAGAGAGGGAAAGCGATGAGCAAAGTCCAGTTAGGAAACTTGGATCTCAAACTTGCAAGAAGTCCCATTATTACGCAAACAATGACCACGACAAGAACTTCCGCTGAAAAATGCCATGTGAACCTGTGGAAAAATATGACTGAGACAAGAACGAAAAATCCCAGAATGTTGTTCAGGAAAACCTTGTGGTATATCTGAATTTTAAGAAAATTGAGAATGTAAATTTCCACATAGGATAAAGCTTAACACAACGGGAGGCCGAGTTAGCCGCCAACCAAACAAAAGGAACCCGACAAGGCTGGCTACATACAACTAAAACCACTAACTCATTCACATGTAAATTAACATGGGTCAAACCATTACTGATAGATAATTAAATCACATTAAAAGAGAGGGACAAACCTCATAAAAAGTTAAAGAAGTTGTTTTATGTTGTTGGGTTTCGTAGGCTTTTTGGTGTAGGCCCGGTTTATTATTTGAAGTCCAAAGGGCAGGCCCGACCCGGTTTGGATTTCTTGTTTAATAAGATACAAACCCTAAGTGTATCTTTATATATTTGATGTCGTGTACTTGTAATTTGTAATCGTTGTCACTCAATAAAGAATATCTAGTTGCCACCCGTGGACGTAGGTCAGTTTAGACCGAACCACGTTAAATCCTCATGTCGTTTATTGTTTTCGCGTGTGTGTTCGGTTCGTGTGTGCATTTAATCTTAACAAGTGGTATCTAGAGCTTAGGTTCGTATCACACGAAGAACACGAGAACCCATCGAGTCGCCGCCAAACCTCCCGCCGCCGCTACCATACCGCGCTAGGGTTCCGTCGTCGTCCGAATCTTGCCGCTAGGAGCAGACACGGCAGCCTCGCCGGCTATCTAGCGGAAAACTTTTGTTTGCATTTTTTTTTTCGGCATGAGACGTGAGTTAATTTGTGAACGTGGGTTTGAGAGAGAGGCAAAATTTAGATATTATTGGTTGCCTTTTTTGTTTGGAGAAAATCGGCGTGACCAGGGGTTCTGACCAAGATTAGGTTGTTTGTTGGACTATTGAATTTTCTTTGGCAGAAATATTGAGGTTTTTTTTCTTGGGGGTGTGTGCGTGAGAACATAGTGGCACTACCACAAATATTATTATTTGTGAGTCTTGTGTTTTCATATTAATTGGTGTCCTCACGTGAAACAAAAGGAAAAGTCAACCACAAGCAACCACCAAGCAAAGTCCGATTCAGTTTGCGAGTCGATATCCTAGTTGCAAAGTACGAGCTAAGGACAATTATATCAAGATCCTATTTTAGTTGAAGAACAGTTGTTAAGTCAGAAAAGGCGTTAAAGAAACGGAGAACCAGTGCCAACCGTGATTGTCAGGTTTTATCGTTTCAGTTTAAAGTTTCTGATTTACAGTTCGTATTTTCGGTACGTTTATATAGGTTTTCGTTTTAGTCATTGTCATGGCAGAAGACGGAAAGGTTTCGATATAGAAGTTTGACGGACAGAAGTTTGGTTGGTGGAAGATGCAGGTTGAAGCGCTACTTTGTCAGAAAGACTTGGATGTGGTGCTAGAAGATGAAAAACCAGAAAAAATGTCAGAAGCAGATTGGAAGAAGTTAGACAAGAAGGCTAGGGCTTGTATTACTCTGTCGTTGTCGGAAGATGTGGCGTTTAACATCATGAAGGAAACCACGGCGCGTGGTATGATTGATGCACTATCCAACATGTATGAGAAGCCCTCTGCAGCAAATAAGGTCTATCTTATCCGAGAGCTAGTGACTACAAGAATGAAAGAAGGCGAGTCTATTGCAACGCATATTAATAATCTTAATTCGATCCTGTCCCGCTTAGTGTCAGTCGACATTAAGTTTGATGATAAAGTTCAAGGTCTTTTGATATTATCCTCTTTGCCCGGCAGCTGGTCGCAAACAGTGACTGCGGTTTGTAGTTCGTCTACAAAAATTACTTTTGATGGGATTCGGGATTTGATTCTTGGAGAAGATTCAAGACGCAGAAGTTCAGGTGAATCACCAAGTAATATATTTGTCATAGAAGATAGAGGTAGGGGAAAACAACGAGGTAGTGAGAATAGGAAGAGGAGTCAGTCTAGGACTCGTAATGATATTGAATGCTGGGGTTGTAAAGAGAAGGGACACTTTAGGAATCAGTGTCCGAATGGTAAGAAAGAGGTGAACGTTACAGAACTCAACACTGCAGAAGAATGCCCAGAGGATGAGTTTTACGTTCTTAGTGTTGAGGATAACGTTGATGCTTGGGTGATGGATTCTGGTGCATCGTTTCATGTCACTCACTGTAGTGAAACGATAAAGAATCTAAAGTTTGGGGATTTTGGAAAGGTTCGACTTGCGAACGATGATACTCTACAGGTTACGGGTATGGGAGATGTTGATTTGATAACTTCAGCCGGTACTTCTTGGACTTTGAAAGATGTTAGGATTATTCCAAGTTTGAAGAAAAGTTTGATTTCAGTTGGGCAGTTGGATGACCAGGGTTACGATGTTAAGTTCGGGAATGGGCAGTGGAAAGTAGTCAAAGGGAATCTCGTTTTTGCTCGTGGCAAGAAAATGGGTTCGTTGTATATGGTCGATATGTCACCGAAAGGAGTGGATCCAGTTTCGGTGAAAGACAAATTCCGGTTCACAGAATCTCGTGGGCAGAAGAAGGTTCGTTTTGCAAGTAACAAACCCAGAGCTAAAGTGAAGATTCAGGATGAACGAGCTAGGAAGGTTAAATCAGTCAGAGGACATCGTGACAGTGGGAGCACAAGTCGTGTTTCAATTACAGTTCTAGGTCGACAGTGGATTAAGAAAACCAGTATTCCGGCTGTAAAAGTCTCTACAGTGAATTATTTGCTGAATATGGAGAGTGTTTGTTCTCGGGATATCTCAGGATCCGGTAGTTTGTTTCAATGGGAGCCGGTAGGGACAGAGAATGGGTCAGGGGCAGTTTTAGCCGTGAGTGACGTGTTGGAGCTCCGGGGAGCTTCAACGGGCCTTCAGGTTAATTGATGAGAAGGCGATGGCAACTAGAAGATGGTTAATTTTCGGATTACAGAAGTACAATCAGGAGTGCAGACGAGAGTACTCAAGGCCTCTGAGTGGGAGTTTGTTGGGTTTCGTAGGCCTTTCGGTGTAGGCCCGGTTTATTATTTGAAGTCCAAAGGGCAGGCCCGGCTCGGTTTGGATTTCTTGTTTAATAAGATACAAACCCTAAGTGTATCTCTATATATTTGATGTCGTGTACTTGTAATCGTTGTCACTCAATAAAGAATATCTAGTTGTCACCCGTGGACGTAGGTCAATTTAGACCGAACCACGTTAAATCCTCGTGTCGTTTATTGTTTTCGCGTGTGTGTTCGGTTCGTGTGTGCGTTTAATCCTAACATATGTCTCTTCTGATTTGCAGCTCTAATGGCTGCAATTGCTGTTCTAGCATTCGTAGCAAGTGGGACTAAGATAAATGAGACGTAAAACGGCTCAATCTTTACCGATTCTGAAAATTGTCTAACACTCTCCACCAGGGGCTCAGCCAAGACTATTAGTATACCGATCCCAACTACCAGTAGTACTATTGCCTTCAACATTTCATCTGCCTTGTAGCTGCTTGTTTTCTGAACAAAATCATTAAAGGGTTGAGTAACGGGTCAAAAAAATTAATACAAAATCGTTTGACTAATTTATTGTTTCTTTTAGATTAATTTTTGTTTGACCTGCTAGAGATATAAGACAACCCAAATCCCCTCTAATCATCTACTAATTTAGAATGTAGCAGGTTTTTTTTTCATCATGATGTTTCTTACTTGGTTATTATCCTTCAACTGCAAGTTACATGAAACGAGCAATTTTCCAACTCCGGATCTGAATTCGGCTTTATCTATATTTCCATTTCGATCAATGTCTAAATGTCTCATCATGATCTTAGCTATATCGTCATCTACCAGTATCTTCTCATTGTTGACTTTCAGGATGAAGTTTTTTAGTTCTGTTCCTGTAATAGATCCATCATTGTCGGTATCTATGCGTTCAAAGAATCTGAAAATTGAGTTTAACTCATAGTTAGACTACTGACAGTTATTCATTACAAAGAAGTGGCAAGACTGGCGGGTTGGACAGGCAGGGATGGGTTGATCTACAAACACTTTAGAACAACCACCAAAACTGACCCGTTCAATAGGAGATGAATCACAATTACCTATCTATAGCAGATTCATCTGGTTTTCCATCTTTAAGCAGTGTCTCTATAGACGCATGTTCCATCATACACCACATTTGATTTATCAATGTGTACTTTTCTTTTAGCAGAAGTTCCACAACCTGAAATATACAACCGAAAAAGTAATATTCACAGATTGCTCATGCCTCAAAGCAATGTTCCTTTAAAGTTCACTATGCAAGCTGATACAAGTTAATGTGTGAGACTGACCTGATTAGATTTATGCGATGAAAATGAATCAGTATTCATTAGTTCTCTTGTGCCATGAACCCATTCCTCAAACATTTCAACTTTTTCTTTGTTAGCCACTAGATTTTCCAACCTCTTCTCCATTTTTTTCTGTCTAATCATCAAACTGTCCAGCATAAGATCTTGTACATCATAAAATGGTACATGCATTTCGACTTTTTGTTCGGCTTCTGCATACTCTAGTCTCCTATTCCATATCCGTGGTTCATAAATCTGCAAGAGAGTTCCCAAAATGGAGGCTAATCAGATGACAACTCCAATAATCCAATTGTTGATTGGGGCTTGTAATAAGGTTTTTCCAAAATATTGTTTCTTTCATTCTTGTATTGTATTTCACCAAATGAAAATGAAACATTTAATTTTAATAAACTATTACTTTTAGAACTATAAATAATATTTCAAATATATATATCTAGGTTAAAGACACTTCTAGCTAGCAAGTTCTTTGTAGATGAAAGAAATGTTTACCTGATAGACGAAGTATGAGATAAAACAAATTACCGAAGCCAATAGTGAGACAAGTAAAACGAGTCTGTATGCTTGACTAGAATATGATAAACCAAACACACTAGGCAATAGGATTATTACAAATGGTATAAGTGAGAAAAACATAATTTTGGCATCAACACTGGTTTCTACATCTGTGAACACACCAGAACCTATAAAAATGTGCAAATATTTAGGCTAATACAAAATAATAATGATTATATACTGATGAAGAATCAAACCAGTTAATAGTTGCATTGCTCGATTCTTTTGTTTTAAATCAGGTTGAACATAGAATTCTTTTCTGCCGCAAATGAAACATGCTCCCCAGAGAAGTGTGAGAAGTAATATTGACGATCCAGCTAACAATCCGGCACCTGTTAGAACGTAGTCTTGAGCTTTCTCTTTAGTACTCGACAGACCGATAACTACATCCGAAACAACCAATGGTGGAAATGTTAGAAAATAGTTCATCAGTTTGAAACAGTAAAAATATAAATCTTAGTAATGCGGTCTGCTTTACTCTCTTTGGACTGTTTTCAACTTAACTGGTCGGTCGGTTGGTCGGTTATGGAGTTTTCAGGCTGAACCAGTGAATAGAAGCTCGGTTGAACCCGAAAGCTAAGCAAATGTCAGATACGAAAATTCTAATATAATGTATGAGTGTAAATGGTTTTAAAACCTGGGAGCACTCTTACCAAACTATTTAAGTCCATATAATGATTATTAAAAACGTATATTATACTTCATGAGGTATCATTTTAGAATTACCAAACTTTATAACTTGTATTCAATATTTTCTCTTACTTGTAGCCTTAAAGAATTAAACACTCCAATACCATATTAACATTACTCTGAAACAAATGTGGTTGTGTAACATTTTTTTTTTGCTGACTTATTAAGAGACCTGATTGATTAAGATTTAAAAGGGAACCTCTAAATCACTTAAAATGTCTTTCAAACTTAACCATTGAAAGGCTACATGAACCATTAGTTAAGGTGTCTTTTTAGTGAACCAAACACACTATATTATAATTAATTAGAGATAGCCTCTTAATTAAACATTAAAAGACTGTCATACAACCCCAGTAACTACATCACACACAAATATTAGTATTTCAAGATTAAAAATCGTATTACCGTTTCCAAATATTTGAATTATTATACAATAATCAAAGTAGACTACGATATTATAAATTAATCAACACTTATTTTCTTAACCAGTTATGATGTTCTCCGGTTATTGAATCCGATCGACTGATCTGACCGGTCTGACAAGTGAACTAGTACGACAGCTGGTTCGATGTGCGGTCCGTTTTTAAAAACATAGCCTTAATCTTACAACTTGATTAAAATGTGTTTACAAAAATGCACCACCCTTATACTTAATAAATCCTAAAGGGAGCTAATACCAGTTTACAACATAGTACAAAGTCTTTAATTATTCTTTGCATGAAACTTAGTAGAATATATGAATATATATTGCGTTTGTATTTAGGAATGACAATGAAACCCGATGGGAATACCCGAAACCCAACACAATTGAGATACGTAATACCCATTCCACTAGGGTTTGGGACTAGTTTTGAAAATTTGCCCGGGTTTGGGACGGGCTTGGGATTTTCAATATACTCGATTACCTGACCCGGTTACCCAATAACATTGACCCATTTACCAGATTATATACCCGATGTACCCGACATATTTTTTTCATATATTATATAGTACATTAAAACAAATAGTATATTCTTAATATACTCAAAAGTATATTCTAAATACACAAATATTTAGTTGATTCATTATCATTTGTTGAAGCTAATAACATAATCTCACTGTGGATTCATCTTGTTATAATTGCCATTACCTAGTTATTTGTTTGATGGATTAGCGCGTAGATCTATTTACATAAAAATGTACTTATTTACCTTGTTGCATTAGTGCAAAATGTTAACTGATTAGTTATATTTTGTCAAATCATATAGAAACCTGATAGGTTTTGGGCCGGGTATAACTGCCTGGTGTTTTAAATAAGCTAATGGGTATACCTGAAACCCGCCGGGTAATTACCTGACATATGGGTTTGGAATGCCTAGACCCAACCCATTGCCATCCCCTGTTTGTATTTATACCAGAAGCATACACAGAAGCATAGTTAAATCTAGTGGATGGTTGGTACGGAGAACATAGAAGAGAAAACTTACCAAGAAGTATCAAAGAATCTGGAAGGGCGTCAAGAATCTGAGTAAAACTTGTAACACAAAAGTTTTTGCCAAGGACTCGGAATATTCGACCATCACCACCCGCATAGGATTCCCCGTGATATAACAGGTACTCGTAAATCACAATCAGGACAATATGACTCGGAATATTGGTTGAACATGGCAAAAAACCATACATTAGCTTACACTCCGAATCAGTTCCTTTGAGACGTAGAATGGATTCATCCACTCCACCATCCGATACTAACTCCTCAGCATTATACTGCAAATGACGACTTGCTACTTTCCCCACTAGTAGCAAATGAATAAAAGAAGAATAAAATGCAATTGTTGCAAACATGTTTTTCATTTTGAAAAATGGTAGCTGGGATGAATGAAATGGTGTATAGATATTGTGCAATATATAGACCCACTGGGGGAATCTTGGTAGTTATATATGTGAGGAAGAAAGTATATATTTAATATTTCTTATGGTCTTTTGGAAGTCTTGGTCTTTTTTAATCCAAATATTATATGAAGTCATCCTTGCAGTCCATTGATGACTCGAAATAGTTAATTAAGGCTACAGGCATATAAACGAAATTATAATATGTATAAGTTTACATCATGAAATAGTTATCTAAGATTTTAGTGGTGTGAACCATATAGGGTGGTTATGATTTTAGAAAACCCAGATGATTTTAGACCCATTGGGGAATCTTGGTTGTTACAAGAGGGAGAAAGTCAACGTTTACTAATGGAAGCCTTTCTTAGTTTTTCTTAAATCCAAATATTATATAAAGTCATCTCCGAGAGTACATTAAATTCTAAAGGGTACAGATATATAAACAATGTTAAAATATATCAGTTCACATGGAGAAATAGTTATCTTATATTTCAGTGGTATAAAACTAGTTTTAAAAAAATTTGGTTGATAACCTGGAGCTGCAGTTTCAGACACGAACGCGGCATGTTAGTGTGCATTCGTTTAACTATAGTCTATAGCCAAATAAATGGTCGGACATTAAAAGTTAACCAAACATGGGTTTTTTGTTTGGGTATGTTTGTTAAAGGTATGAGCATGTTAGTGTTCATTTATGTTTGTTACATAAATGAATGGTTCACGATTTTAAATGGACACAAACTTGATCTTATTAAAAAAGTTCCTGCCTATGCTAAATATCTTAAGGTCACTTTTATACCCAAAACGGAAACATAAGATTCCAAAGAAGTTTGATATGACTGCTTATGCTAGTGTTGTTTCGGTTACAATTCTACCCATACTTAAAAGATCCAAGGACACCTCTAATTTCTACACAAGTCAGTGACTTTAAAATTAAAAGAGCACACTTGGATCTAGGGACAAGAGTTACTATCCTCCCAGAAAGTCTGTATTATCAATATTACTTAGATAATTTAAGAGAAATTGCAATTAGAGATTAAGTATGCTTTCTGATTATATTAGGCTAAATTCGATGTAATAGTCTTACGTAATAATAGATATAACTTGTTCGCACTATTTGGGCCCACAGGCTTGCCTTTGGGCAAAAACTATAAACCTATAATGACCAAAAATTTTAAACCCATTTTCTAAAAACCCAATAATAAATAATTTGCCACTAACTTATAAGGAAGTATTAAAATTAATAAATGTTAAAAAAAAGGCACGTTAACAAAGGTGAGCAATTTTAATTTTCAAATATATAATATAATAATAAGTATGGTGAACGAAAATCATAAGATGCTCCATAATGATCACTCTTACGCTGCAAAATAAACACGTAAACAACTAGATAAGATTAAAGGATAGAATTAAGATAAAAACTACCTTCATCCAGTGAAGGTAACATCGATCCATCCATATTTCTAGCATATTCATTCGTTACAAGGAAACTAACTATAAATACACTGATAGAAACCTTTACACATTCACTTAACTATATCTCAGTGAAGAAATACGGATCTACTCCCCTAGACGGGTTCTAGATCCGATGAGTCCACATGGTAGCATACGGATAACAACCAGTAAGATACAAGCCCAATTCCCCGAAGTCTAGTGACCGGAACCTGCAAAATAGACACCGTGAGCTCGTTACGGGAAGGACAAGGGGGGGGGGGGTCTTCCCGTAACCACCCTCCGGCGTGAGAATAAGTACATTCCTGATGAAGATAAGTACTTAAGTATATAGTGAGAGTAGAGTGGGAGTGAATGAATACCTCATGAAGATTGAAATGGTAGTTATAGCCGAAGGATGTGAAAATGTGATTGGGCCAGCTGTCCTTTTCAGAAGATGCTCTCGTAACCACCTAGACACGTGTCCTCACATGATAGGTTCAGTTATATGTTGCATGTGCATGTATAACCACCTGGACACGCGTCCTTATGAGATAGGATGATAAATAACCCTGGCCATGTGCACGGTTATAACGTCCTTGCCATGTGTCCTTTATCTATTGGCTGAGAGATCACCTATTTCCAAGAAATTATCTTAGTAAATCTTCTAGAAAGTAATTGGCTGCTTACAGCTGTCCTGAGGCATTACCTCTTGGTTATTTATGCGGATGAGTACTCCGTCTTGCGGATGACTTCTGAGGGTGCCCGGACGCTTGCGCATACGTCATGTGAGTGTTTCTTCCTTAAACGGTTAAGTGGGTAATCCGTACGTCCCGCGGGTGGCTCGAAGGAGGCTTCCTGCTGGCCCACGGGTGATACTTAAGGGTATTTGGTTCTTTTTGGTACCCTACCTCTATAAGTCCCCCAGTCCAGTGTTTCTTCCGCGTGGAATATTTTATGCGGGCGAAATTTTGAACTTAAGGTTTTTTTGGGGGTTTTGAGCTTTGCAAGTTGGTAAAAATATCTTCTGTTGAAAACCATGGATAATCATGAAAAGGGACAAGTTGGTCACTCGCAAGCGCGTGGGCAGACGATGTGACGTTTATGCCGGCTGTCACTGTACCCGACTGTTCACCTTTTTCTCTTTTTTGAATTTCCCGCGTGACGTGGCGCTTATTTAGTGGGTAACTGTTTTCTCTCTCTACTGTTCATATCCCATCGCATTAATTGCGATGGGTATAAATAGTGGAGGTTAACTTCTTTTTGAAGTTTTATCGCCGTTGATTTCCAAATATTGTCTATCTTTTTCTCTTTGAACTCTTATTAACCTTGTCAAGTGTTTTCAAGATTGCTCGTTGTTCTACATTTCTTGATGAAGTGATGGCCAGCCAATCATTAATACCTAATATTGACGAAGTGGAGGTCAATTGGGACCGATCTGAGTACGAAGATCTGATCCGTACCTATGGCATTCCACCTGATTGGGGGCCAGAATTTCCTGTCGCTGGGTCCATTGCCAGTCTACTACCACTTGGCAAGATGGCTGTATATGTCGACTACTTTGTCTATGGGAATTTCCGTTTTCCCACAACTAAGTTTCTTATGAGGGTTTTGAGTGCTTAAGGGATCCATTTATCCCAGTTACATCCTCATGCTGTCATGCGAATTCGCCATTATGAATTTGTGTGTACGACACACGAGATGTTGCCTCGACTTGACCGGTTTCCTGTTTATTACCGGATGGCCAACCGAGGTGATTGGTTCACATGTCAGGGAATAGCCGACAGGGTTATTGGTTATGAGGCCGAGAAGGGTTCGAAAGGCTGGCGCAATAAGTTTTTCTGGATATCCGAGGATGTCATGCCGGAGGTAATGGTTCGTCGCTCGACGAATGAGGCTCTTTCGGAAATCGTCACGGCTTCTCATGAAGGCCGAGAGTGGTTTCGTATCTTGTTTCGGAACCGACGCCAATGCGGGCATTGCCTGAGGAAGCCCTTGTATTGGCGGGTATGAGCCGTTTGTTGCCATCTCCATATTTGGAGTCTGTGTTCATCGGTTTGGACGAGCGTAAGTCGCCTTTCTTTCTTTTTTCTTTTTGTTTATATTTTACGACTGACTTTTTACGTCTTTCTTTCAGGTTCAAGGCCTATGCTAAACGCTCTTTTTGAGAACAGGGGCTGTGCGAGGAAGAGTATTCGCGACGCGAAAGATAAACCTGTCCTTAAAAAGACTGAGGGCCACTTCCTTTTTCCCGTTAAGGTGCGTGCCGAACCAATCGTTTTGGACGCTACCTTTCAATCAGGTGCGTATGTTTTAAATCCTCCCCCGCTTAATGCCCTGACTTCTGATGGGACAATCGTCATTCTATTATCGAGTGACGATACCGCGACCCAAGAAGAAGGGAGCTCTGATGATGCTTCTGAATTTTCATCTGTCTCGCACTTATTGGCGGAATTGGAACAGAAGAGGACCCTGAGGTCTTCTCAAGCAAGTGACACGGGCATGAGTTCCGCGGATGCCGAAAGAGAACCAGAGGCAAAGAAACAGCGGACTCATCGTTCTAAGAAGCTGAAGTCCAGCCTTGCAGAACGCATGAGGACGGTGATTGGTACGTATTTATTATTTTGTAAGTCACTGTTTTGATTGGTAACTAAATGTAGTTTTCTTGTGCAGATCCATCAATTGTTGGAGATGCTCTATTAGATAAATTACCATCGCCAACGCCTGAACCTGAGAAACAGCCGTCTCCTCCACCAGAGAAGGAGAAAGAAGATAGGCCTCCTACCCCTCCTCTTGAGACAA
Source organism: Bidens hawaiensis (assembly GCF_021521415.1). Classification (NCBI taxonomy): domain Eukaryota; kingdom Viridiplantae; phylum Streptophyta; class Magnoliopsida; order Asterales; family Asteraceae; genus Bidens; species Bidens hawaiensis. The sequence goes on along the minus strand of NW_027493990.1, from coordinate 255,476 downwards.
ATTTGTAGGGTTCGAATCTGCAATCAGGAGTCAACGAATCCTTGGACTATCTTTTTCAGACTGGGGAGATTTCTGGTTCTCAAGAAAATAATCCCGCCGTGAATGCGGAAGGCGTTAGAACTCAGGAATCCCCGCCTCGTCTACCTCCACAATTTTCTTTCACTTCCTCGCCTCTACCCGTGGGTGAGGGAGGAGAGTTTAAGTTTGGGTGGACTTTTCATGATGTCGAAGGGGGGGGGGGGGAAACACATGGTGCTCCTCAACAGACTTCCTCTATCCCAGTTCGCCTCCAAGCATCAACTTCTGATTATTATGGAGGGGCGAATCCAGGGGAAGACTACCATCTTTTTACCCCTAACTGGGACATTGTTAATGGATCCCGCTTTACTGACCCGGATGTATGCATGGCTTTTATTAAGCAATGCGCGCCAGCTGCGGAGAGAATCCACCAGCGTGGACGCTCTCGCCATGATCTTCACATGGATATTTCTTCGTCCTTTGCCAACTCTTTAGCTTGCGTACAAGAAATAGTACGCGAATGGCGAACGATGGGTGGTAAGCTTGGAGAAGCTTCTCGAGCTGTCGAGGAAGCTAAAAAAGAAGCTGAAGAGCAACGTTTGGTGGCGAATAAGGCGAAATGGAAATTATCTGATGCCAAAATTGCTTTGCAAAGTGAAAAGGATCGGCATGCCACTGCTGCCCGTTAATGGAAAGAAGCCTGCGAGAGGCAAAATTCAATTCTTGAGGCTGCTCGTGCTGAAACTCAAAAGAAAAAGGATGACTTAGCATGGGTGCTTGAAGCTAATTCGGCTTTAGAAAGCCAGGTAACCCGGCAAGGCAACCAGATCCAGGAGCTTGAAGCAGAACTAAAACTACAAAAAGAGCAGTATGAGCTTAAAGATAAAAACACCACTGACATGCAGGCTGCTTATGACTCTTTGCTGCAATCCCGTACAGAAGCGGAAGCCGGTGCAACTGAAGCGTTAAATGACAAGCAAAAGATGTCCGATGAGTTGCAGGAGCTTGGGGAAAGGGCGGAACGTGCTAAGCAGGATCGCCAATGGTTGTTAGATCGAGGGCTTGACTCTGTAAGTTTATTTTCAGGTTTTTATTTCCCATTGAATGTTGTTGATGCTAATGAGTCACTTTTTTTCCTTTGTCAGGTCATTCGACACATTAAAGGGAGTTCTGAGCTAACTGATAGCTTTGCTAACTTGATGACTGCTTCTTCCCAGGCCGGCCGTTTGACGAGCTTTAATGAAGGGATGGTGTATGCTCAAACTGGTCGTTCTTTTGAAGATCATCCACTTCACGACCTTGATGTTAAGCAAGAGTATGACATGCAGATTAAAGAATATGATGGCCTGGTGTTCCCTATACAAAATATGCTTCCGGAGTTTGCCTCAGCCGACGATGGTGTGCAACAATTGAGGAACTATCTGGATGACAAATCTGAGGACGCCTCATCTGAGGATACTCCACCAATATCTCCGGAAGATACATCAGCTCCTATTCCTTAGGATAGACATGAACCTTAAGATTTGTAAAAGTTTCTTCATATTTTTGTAACCGCCTTTTGAGTATTACTGGAAAGAAACTTTTATCTTGTGAATATTTTATTGTATGAGGGATAATATCTTTGTAAGATATTTTGAGTTATCCGAAATTTGAATTTTTTTCAAGTTTGATGATTATGATGACGTGGCGGAGAGAGAAATAACGTGGGGCAACTGACAGGACGTGTTTAAGGCCTTTTGACAGCCTGTTCACACTTTTTCGAATCTCCCGACTGACGTGTCAATCATCTAACGGTCCGCGTTTTCTCTTTCTTCTGGCAGTCAGTCGGTTGCATTTATTGCGATGTGTATAAATAGATCACATATGGTCTCCAATTCACTATTATCGTCAATTGCTTTCTTCTCTTTTTCTCTCTTCGATAGCAGATTTGAAGTTTCTTTGTTTTGCCTTTCAACTTCTAAATCCAATATATTTAGATGGCGGGTGACAAGAAGAATGCTCATGCTATCCATGAGGTTGGCGCTAACCTTAAGGAGAAAGATTACAACGATGTTGTAAACTTATACGGTCTGGCGCCGGCATGAGAGGCTGAGCGTCCGGCTGATGGCGCGATTGACACTGCTCCGCCGGCGAATAAAATGGCCGTTTATGTGAACCACTTTACAACGGGAAATTTCCGATTACCTGAGACAAAGTTTGTTCAATCAATTTTGACGACATACAGAATTCATCTATCACATATTCATCCTTTTGGGATGTTAAGAATTCGACACTTCGAATTCTGTTGTCAAGCCAACAACTTCGATCCATCTGTTGGTATGTTTGCCGTATTCTACAAGATGACTTACCGCGACGGTTGTGTAAGGCCCCGAACCCGGTAGCCCCACTTTAGCGTCGGATTTACTCATAAACACAGTTCTTTAAATCAGAGTTTATTAAAACTTTTCGCGGAATATAAAACATCAATCATTTGTTACAAAACATTAAATCTTTTCTTTGATACCATAACACAAAACTTTATATTTAAAACATCTTTACTTCTTTCTTCAGATGCCAGCCGTTCAATCCATGCCGTGTGTCATCCTCATGCTAACTCTATAATCAGCTCACCTGCGTGCATACTAAAAGTCAGCTACGCTGAGTGAGTTCTAGTTAATCATACAATATCATACAATACCTTCTTACATACATTCGTACTTAACCTCATAACTTTCTTTCATACACACATAAGTACTCATACCTTCATTCTTACTTACATACTTTCTTTCTTACTTACATACTTTCTTTCTTACTTACATACTTTCTTTACATTCATAATCATACGTTTTAAAGAGCCTTTCGCCCTATAACCTCACAGATATTATAAGGGTCTGGTCCCTAGTTTTCGAATATTAGAAGGGTTCGATTCCCTAACATCACAGATATTATAAGGGTCTGGTCCCTATCATCACAGATATTATAAGGGTCTGGTCCCTAACATCACAGATATTATAAGGGTCTGGTCCCTAACATCACAGATATTATAAGGGTCTGGTCCCTAACATCACAGATATTATAAGGGTCTGGTCCCTAACATCACAGATATTATAAGGGTCTGGTCCCTAACATCACAGATATTATAAGGGTCTGGTCCCTTGGTTTTCGAATATTAGTAGGGTTCGATTCCCTCTTCGTTACCATACAACCATACATCCTACCTCGAGTATTATTAGGGCTCGGTACCCTTTTCGTAACTATACAACCATACAACCGTCATTTCCTTCTTTTCCTAACTTTATTACGTTCATACACATAAACATACGTATCATACTTACCATATTTATAAGTTACAACCTGACAGTACGTACAATATCCGAAGATCGTTCACGTACCATCAAGCAATCATTCATACATATCACACATATCACATACCATTCGTGTACCTATACACACATACTTACATTATATCATAAGAACACTCTAGGCATTCTTTACCTCATCCATTAACAACCATACCCCTTGTCGTTACGTGCAATATCCGAAGATCGATCACGCCCCGACAAGTATTCATTTGAATATTCATACATCTACGACATATAATATTCGTACCTTTATTTTTAACCTGACATTACGCGCAATATCCGAAGATCGTTCGCGTACCGACAAACAATCATTCATATCTATCACACATATCACATATGACATACACTTATCACTTAAGATAAATGTATTAACAACACATCGAGTATGCACACAGCCCCGAAAACATAACAAGGAATGGGGCTAGAAACTCACCTGAATACTGTTACGCTCTCCGTTAATAGTTATTCCGCTCTTGAGCTGTGCACGGCTAACTGTATAATATTTACACGTATCAATTAGCTACTACTACTTATGTTGCGTTTCTATCTTTATATGACCCACAACGAACGGGGGTCCGGGGGCAGCGCCCCTGGTAGCGGGGTTCTAGGGGCGGCAGCCCCTAGCGGGGTCCAAGGGGCAGAGCCCCTGGCTGGGGTTAAGCTGCCAGGTCAGCTTGGAAAAATTTTATTTTCGATAACTGCCTTAACACATTTTCCATTAGGTTTTTAATTTATTTTCTAAACGAACCTCACTTCAGGCGAAGTTAAACCTTAGGCGAACTTGGCTTCAGGCGAAGTTAAACCTTAGGCGAACTTGGCTTCAGGCGAAGTTAAACCTTAGGCGAACTTGGCTTCAGGCGAAGTTAAACCTTAGGCGAACTTGGCTTCAGGCGAAGTTAAACCTTAGGCGAACTTGGCTTCAGGCGAAGTTAAACCTTAGGCGAACTTGGCTTCAGGCGAAGTTAAACCTTAGGCGAACTTGGCTTCAGGCGAAGTTATCCTTAGGCGAACTTGGCTTCAGGCGAAGTTATCCTTAGGCGAACTTGGCCGTAGGCGAAGTTATCCTTAGGCGAAGTTACGCTTGAAGGCGAAGTTACGCTTGAAGGCTAAGTTACGCTTGAAGGCGAAGTTCATCAGGCGAACTTAATCTTGCAGGCGAAGTTGTCGCGCTGCAGATCTGTTTGCCCATAACTCCTTCGTTTCTTAGCCAAATAACTCGATTTTGGTACCCACGGAACCGTATGATCGGCGCCTACAAACCCCAACCATCAAATCGGCCTAAAATCGACGTTTTAGGGGTCCGATTTGGGCAGTGGGTTTCGGGTCCGGTTAACCCATCCAATCCTAACCATTTTCAGTAATAATAGCTTTGTTAGATTAGTTCTTACCTTACCAACTCAGATCTATCAACAAATCTCGGGTCTCGGCTTCGAATCTAGATCGGTTAGAATGTGTGTGTTTTGAGGGTGTAAGGAGTGTGTGTTAGGGAGTTTGGTGAGAAATGAGATATTTTGGGATTTTGGGGGTATTTATATCCCTGAAATCCCATTCTCATTTAACCTATCTCAATTAACCCAAGTCCATAACCCACTTCCATTACCCGACACTAGCCCGACCCATACCAACTCCTATTCTTTTATTTATTTCCTGATAACCCGAGTAAACTTCCCATCTATTAATAAGTAATATAATTAATATTACCTTTGAAATTTCGGGATGTTACAGGTTGGTATAGCTTTGCCACAACTGGGAAGGGGGGCATCGGCACTGAGTGGATTCGCAGCCTGTACGGATGGAAGCCAAAGTTCTTTTGGATCCGGGAGGATGTTATCCCTTTTACGATGGTTCATCGTAAATCGGATGACGGAATGTCAGTGGTCTATGCCACCACATATGAGGATCTTCCTTGGTTCCTTACGCTGACCAAGACACCGACACCCATGTTTCCCATACATGAGGGGGCGACGGTAAGTGTTAAAATGAGCCGGCTATGGCCATTCGCTGACTTGGAGCCTTACTACGAGAAACCAGACAAAAGTAAATATGGTATTAATTTTGTTTTTGGTATCCTCCCGGTTTCTGACTTTTACTCTTGTTAACGTAGGTGAGGGCTCGGTCTTTAGTACGCTGTTAGACCACGAGGAGGGTCTGATGGTGCATCGTCCAATCGACCCAAAGGACGCGCCCATCTTAGAGCGTACTTGCAACAATTTCCCCTTTTCCACCGTGCTCAGCCCGGAACCATTGGTTTCCGAGCCAATGTACGCTAAAGGTGAGGAGTTTGTACTGAAAGGTGAGGGCATCTTGCAACCACGACCCATTACTGCTGCCACCTCTAGTGGAGTGATAGTACTTCTTTCGTCTAGCGAGGAGTTGTCACTCTGCGAAGGAGGGTTAACAGTTGATTCTACTAAACCATTGCGTTCGACTGTAGGTCTTAACTGCAAACAAGACTTAAAAGCAACCACCAGCCAGGTGACAGGCGATAAAGGCACCGACGCCGCTTCCGAGGGCGATCATCAAATCATTGATGACGTTAACGCTGAAAAGGAGCCTCACACTGTTGGTGCAGGTGTTTACGAAGCAATTGGCAAACGTAAAGTTCGCCCTACCAAGGCTGCTCCGTCAAAAAGGTCAAAAAAGCAAAAAATTGTTAATTTGGAAACACGCCTTCACCAACTTGCTTCTGAAGATATCTCCTTAGGTAAGTTCAATGCTTCTCAAATTTGTCAATTATTGTGAATCACATGTGTGATGTACGATTGTCGTTCTACAGTAGCCCTGAAAGATTTTTCTGAAGACGTTTCAGGTCTGTAGAGCTCGACTCCACCGCCTCCACCGACATCTCCACCTAACAACGTCCAGAACCAAATTGTCATAACCGATACCTCCCCTGTTAAGTAGAAGGAGACTGGTAATTCTGAAGGCCCTGCCATGTCTCCCTCCTTTAATGTCCATCATTTCAGAGACCAAGGGGGTGTTAGCGTGTTTTCCTATGGGCGTTAGGCATCCCCATCTCCTCATGAGGAAGAGGATACAGTACATCGTCCGCGTTGGTCTTTACGCCAAAATACAACTCTTATCGACGCAGATGTATGTTTTGAGTACTTGCGGGAAAGCCTTCCTCCTACGGAGAGGAAACGCCAGCAAGACCGCATTCGCCAATAGTTATTAAACTCTCATTCTTATTGCATGGCGAATGTGGTTTCCACTATCCAAGAAATATGCCGGGACTGGTTGAGTATGAATGAGGGGTGGGACGATCTGGAGATTAAGTTGGTCGAAGCCAAGAAGGAAGCCCTCAGGGCTATGGATGAGGCTAAGGAGAGCCGCCATGCCTTGGAGGCGGAGAAGGCTAACCGTCTAGCCACTGAGGAAGCCAAGAATGTTCTCCAGCAGTAGCTGGATGAACATGAAAAACTGATAAAAACCTTGAAGGCTGAAGACAAACGTCTGACCGACCTCGCCTCCAAAAACTGGGAACAAGCCTTGGAATGTGCGGGGCATAAAATGGAACTAGTCCAATCTAAAGCGGACAAAAAATGGCTGCTGGCGGAAGGAGTTCCTCAGGTAATTATGCCTCTTTGTATTGTCACATTTGTATGCCAAATATTCTGCTTACTTCTATATTTACTAGGTTATTGCCCATATCTGGGAGGGCGATGAGCTTGGGACTGTGTTGCCGTGCTTTTGAATGCGTCTAAGCAAGCTGGCCGTCAGATAGGCTTCCAGGAAGGCTATAAAATTGCCTCAGAAGCCAGGCTTCCAGAAGAATTCATCTTGCATGGCCAAGATACTGCTGCAATACTTATCCAAAATACGAAAACCTATGACAAATTAAAGTTTTCTATTGAGGAGCAGATATCTGAGCTTGCAGAAAAGGAATATGGAATAGAACAATTAAAAGATCTCCTTGGTCTTGATGAAGATGATGAAGAGCCTCAAAACAACGAGGAAGGCAAGAACGCGGAACACGAAGGCGCCTCATCGTAGATATAACTTCTTCTTTTTGTTGTAATTATTCCCTTTTTGTAATCCCTTTTGATGAATAATAAGAAGTTTTTATTTAGTCCGGTACACTTTGTCTTATACTTCATAATATAAGTGTGTTTGTAGGACCTTCGTTGTTGCCAATAAAGGATTACAAACTAACAAAATTACATGAGGCTAACATAAAATTTTCATAGATTAGGCATAAGCCGAATTACAAAAATGAAATTACATAGCTTTTGCAAGTCTATTTGGGCACACAGGCCAAAACATGAAACGAAAACGTACATACTATATGTAACATTTTCTCAACTGGCCCCATTCCAAGTTCTAGGAACCTCAGTTCCGTCAAACTTTTCTAACTTGTAGGCACCTTTAGATAACACTTGTTTAACTTTGTAAGGTCCTTCCCAAGTGGGGGCTAACTTGCCCGGAGGCCTCATTGTTGCTGAAGGCAAAGTCTCCCGCATCAAACTCGCATTTTTGGACCCGCGAGTTAGAATATTTCTGCAGTTGTCGTTTATAATTGTGCTAGCGGATCGATGCCAGTTCCCTCTTTTCCTTAAGAAGATCAAGATTCATCCGGAGTTCATGATCATTATCATCAATCAACAAGACTCTTGCGGATGGAATCCCGATTCCGGCTGGGATCATGACTTCAGTGCCATAGGTTAAACTAAAGGGCGTCTTAGAATTACTGGAATTCTTTTGGGTGAGGAAGGCCCAAAGTACATGGGGAAATTCGTCAACCCAGCCTGTCCGTTTAGTTCCTAATCTTGCCTTGATCCCTTCCTTGATTGTTCGATTGGTTCGCTCAACCTGACCGTTTGCTTGTGGATGGGCTGCAGATGTGAAATTTTGGATAACTTGAAGTTCTTTTAGCCATTCTTGTCGTGGGTTCGAGTCCCACGGATGGCGCCAATGAAGAAACATGGATCTACTCCCCTATACGGGCTCTAGATCCGATGAGTCCACATGGTAGGATGCGGATAACAACCAGTACGATACAAGCCCAATTCCCCGAAGTCTAGTGACCAGAACCTGCAAAATAGACATCATGAGCTCGTTACAGGAAGGGCAAGAGGGGGGGGGGGTCTTCCCTTAACCACCCTCCAGCGTGAGAATAAGTACAATCCTGATGAAGATAAGTACTTAAGTATATAGTGAGAGTACAGTGGGAGTGAATGAATACCTCAAGAAGATTGAAAGGGTATTTATAGCCGAAGGATGTGGGAAGGTGATTGGGCCAGCTGTCCTTTTCAGAAGATGCTCTCGTAACCACCTGGACATGTGTCCTCACATGATAGGTTCAGTTATACGTTGCATGTGCATGTATAACCACCTGGACACGCGTCCTTATGAGATAGGATGATAAATAACCCTGGCCATGTGCACGGTTATAATGTCCTTGCCAGGTTTCCTTTATCTATTGGCCGAGATATCACGTATTGCCCAAGAAAGCATCTTAGTAAATCTTCTAGAAAGTAATTGGCTGCTTACAACTGTCCTGAGGCATTACCTCTTGGTTATTTATGCGGGCGAGTACTCCATCTTGCGGATGACTTCTGAGGGTGCCCGGACACTCTCGCATACGTCATATGAGTGTTTCTTCCTTAAACGGTTAAGCGGGTAATCCGTACGTCTCGCGGGTGGCTCGAAGGAGCCTTCCTGCTGGCCCGCGGGTGATACTTAAGGGTATTTGGGTCTTTTTGGTACCCTACCTCTACACTCTGACACTAAATTCCGGCAACGGGTAACAATTCCGGGAAACTGAAACAAACCCAAACACCAAAAATAATACTCTTATTCACTCTCTCCAATCTGTATCCATCCCATAACCACCTCTGAACCCCCCGCAACCAAACCGACATCACGATGTGACTAGTTAACGATGACTGCTAGCGACGTCACTCTCTTCAATCTATATCCATCCCATAACTAGTTAGCGATGACTGCTGAGCGGGAGAGGTTGGGAAAAGAGGCTGAAGAGCATCGGAAAGAAGCTAGTACTACTGAGTGGAATCTTACTACTGCCCGCCAAGAGTTATCATCTGCCCTTGCGAGGCATAGTGAAGCCACTCGTCGTTGGGAGGAATCTTGTCAGCATGAGAATTCAAAATTTAGTGGTGCTCGCGAGCAAGCGCAAAATGCTGAAGCTGATTTGGAATATTCTAATGCTACTTTACGAGACCAAGTAGCATCTCATGATGATGTGCTTGTTGAGAAGGATTCTTTGATTGCGGATCTCACATATTCCCTGACCACTCGAGACGAGGCTATTCAAGAGAGGAATGATGAGATTACCCGATTGAAGGTTGAGCTCGAAGGCACGAAGACCGAGGCTGCTGCTAAGGATGCCCAAGTGTAGAAATTGACATCTGGCAATGTTGTTCTCAATAGTAGGGTTGTTGGTCAAGCCGAGGAACTTCACATGAGTGATCTCGTTGTTAAGACCCTTCAGGCGGACCAACTTGACGTTCAAAATTTTAAAAACTGTTGTGATGATCCTAAGGGTGAAGGTTACGAGGATGAATATTATGAAGAAGAGGAAGTGGACTATGAGTGATGTCCTATGTGTTATCCCTTTTGAACTATGATTGTAAGCTTGCAGTGGCTTTTTATGATGTTTAGTTGATCATTTGTATCACCGACCTCGCTGTGCCGCTTATGATTGTATCTTAGTGGAATTCTTTGTTTATTTTCTCTTTCCAATCTTTTCAATTTTTGCTTTTTCTATTACGCGCTTGTTATTTAACGTCATTTAAAATATGCTTAAAAAGATAAATAATAAGAAATAATTTTCATTAATTTGTAAATAAATTGCCCCTGCCCGTATTTGTACATGCATTCAAACGTAACCCTTCCGCAGCTCTGTTGCGTTCCATGTTCGTGGGATTGGGGTTCCGTCTATTTTTTTCTAAAGAATAAGCATCTTTGCCCAATATCTGGGTGACCATGTATGGCCCTTCCTGTGACACCTGACTATTTTAAGCCTAATCCGGTACTACTCCGTGGTTAAATGATTAAAATATTAAATTTAATAAATAAAGTTATTTTAGTCCAAAAACTCCAAAAGTATATGAGCTACATTTTATGGTGTTCAAAAAGTTAAGTTTTGGCGTGTAGCGAAAACTGCGCAAAACGAACATTGACGACGACCCGAGTATAGTTAAAGTTCAAAAATATTCCAAATCGTTGGAAATGACCTAAAATAATATATAATTAGTGAAAATATTATAACAGGTCATAAAATTATTTTTAGATGTTTCGGTTCATGAAAATTAGAAAATAAGCGAGTAGAAGCCGGTATAACATACATCTTAAGGACTGTAAGGACCCGAACTCAGCTATCTCCAAAAATTTACATCTTAAACTTGTATTGTAGGTTATTTTATGATGGATTTAATGGTTGAGTTATGTTAACACAAAATCACCCATAAACTAATTATATGTTAAAAAAAGGTGAATAATGTTTGTATGTTTTGCAAAATTGTTATAAAAATAAAAGTGCCCCCCTGATCCTCATCATACAAACCATCCCCACCCCCTTAGATCTATAGGAATGCTTTTCAAGACGAGTTGGTGAAAATTAGGGACATCCATTTGGCTTTTCTAACATGCAACAAGACTTGTGTCAAGGATTTTCTTATTTAAATACCACCTACACTTTACAAAACTCAATTCTTCCTTTTCTGTTTTCTTTTTCAGTCGTGAACCACCCCATCTCACTCTCTCATCACCATTTTCATAATACCATATAATCCATAATAGCCTTGAAGAATCTAGCTCAAATCCATGATGTTAAGGATCTCTTAGAAGCATTCTAAGGAGACTTTAGGAAGTATAAGAAAAAATCCACTCAACAGGCCATCACCATATGTCCATATCTCTTTCTCAAACCTTAAGGTAAAACCCGAACCTTAGAATTTAGTTTCTTCATGTCTTTCTTAAAGCTTTGTTCATGCATCTTGAAAGGGTTCACACAAGCAAACGAACACCCAAACACATGGAAAAATGGAACAAGAGATGTATGTGTGTGGTGTGTGTGGCCGTAGTGTGTATGTGTGTGTGTATTCGTGTGTCGTTCACACATATACATACATGTACTCGGTTTCCATTTACGAGATTGGCTATGTTTTAGTTGAATGATCTTGTAAAGTTTGAAGATTGAAATGGGTTATTAAGAGCGAGAGAGAGAGAGAGAGAGAGAGAGAGAGAGAGAATATGTGTGCGCGTATCTAGATGAAAATATGTATGCATGTATGTTAATTTTGAATCTAGATGCTTAAACATAAAATGTTAAAGTTTATGGGTGTTGATTTAGGTTGTTGAAATTTGATGGAAAAATGACATGGGGGGTTATGGTTTTGAAAATAAAGAAACCCCACTTATATTGGTGAAAATACATACATGCATGTTATATAAACACCTACTTGAACATATTGAGTTGGTATGATAAAATAGGTGCTATAAAATAGGTAAACTGATGCTAAATGCGTGATTTTGTGAAAAATTATTATACATGCACCCTGATGGATAAAATCACTATTCTATATAGTAAATATGGTGGTTTGTCCAAAAACTTGAAGCCATAGTGTTAAGTTATGCTTATGGTCAAAATCAGTGTAAGACTATACGTTAAAAACGTTAATTTCGACACGTTAAATGAGATTTTATGAAACCATTTTAAATCAGGTTACAAAATAACATTTTCATGATAAATGAAAGTATTTGAATTTATACAAAGGATTCATCATGTTTGGTTAATCATATGTAATATTTGTCGCTTAAAAAGCCTAAAATACAACTTTTCGGTGCAAGAACGAAAGAATTTTCGAAACTATTTTAGAACAGCAACAAAAACCAAAATAATGATATACATTATATAAGATAATGTATATAATAAGTCCAAGTTGGTAAAACTTATTCTTAGACGGTTTGCGTCGCAAAAAACGACGCGAAAACGTTAAAAATGACCGTTTTTATGTAAATTTTTAATGAAACTGAAAGAGAGAATACTTTATAAACTAAATCATAAAACATATATATTTAACTACATAAAATTTTTAAATACTTAAAGCAATAAGTTCTCGTACGCGAAACCGACAAAACTGAAAAAATGGTTAAAATACACAATTTATAAAAATTGGATAGTATAACTTAAGTAATAAAGCTACACTAAAACTTAAATGTGCCAAAAGTAAATAATCTTTTGGTAATATAATTATTATGAAATAAATAATAATATTTATGTGCGTAACTTGTTTAATTGAATGTTTTATGTTCAAAAGAATAAATAGCAGGATTCAAGGATATTAGCTTACTATAACGTGTTAGGAATTGTGTGCTTGTGAATTAACAATTTGGACTTAACCGAACCAAAGGTCACCAGGGGTCATTGAACACAAAATAATAAAAATAAATGTTTTTTTCTTAATAAAACAAAAATGTTTGTGTGAACTCTTCAAGTTGGATTAACAACTTATTATAAATGTGAATGGATTAATAAAAACATGTACTATATTAGTTGGACACAATTGTTTGGATGTTTACCGACATTACACTGCTAAAGGTAAGTTCTTAGAAATCCCCACCCATTTCAATGTTTTAATTTATGTTTTGGGGGAAAACACGTTTGTGTCAAAAACACATTTTATTTTGGCAATTGTGGTATTGTAATGACTTTAAATTGATCGACGTTAAATAACATGATTGAGCTGACAGGAAAGTGCAATCGTAGTCTTTACAATCATTAACTTGTGGAAAGGCATAGAAATTTTGGTAGATCTATCGGAGTGATGCCCTATCATCATCGGTCACGCCGATGGGGTAAATGATAAGTATTTCGAATTATTGTTCACTTTGATTATAGGTTTAGAAGTCTTACATTTGATATAATTCTTGCTAGTTTATAACTATCACAAGTTGTTAAAGAATAAAATGTTTAATTTGGGACACTTTCGTTGGTGAATCGAAAAGGGTCCACTTGGTTTGTCGTGGTGAACGAGGTTCGGTTTGTGTTTAATTAACTTTAACTTTCATGTGTGAACGAAAGTAGGCCTTGGTCCAGCGGGGGAAAGGTAATGTGTTAACTTTGGTCTAGTGTGGACAAACTATTTTGGAAATGAACAAAGTGAGAATTTGTGCAATTATTGGTTTTGTTTTGACAAAGAAAAGTTATATTTTAAAACAACACTTTTGTGAAACGAAAGGGGTCTAGTGGATTTTCGTGGAACGAAAACTAATTTTGATGTGATTTTTGACTTCGGTCCTTATCGACGAAGTGGTATTTATGGAGCCAAGAAAATCTTTGTTTCAAAATATAAGTTTTAACATTAAGAACTTACCAACCGTTGTGTTGACGTATTTTAAACGTGTTTTTCAGATAAATGAAAAGTGTATACTTCGTGGAGAAGAATTGGGAAAACGGGTGTAATACATGATTGCTGGACTTGTATTTTAAACAAACCGTGCACTCTGACTCGTGTGATTTATAACATTTTACAAGGAATAAAAGTCCAACTTTTATGTGAATATCATCATCAATCATCATCAATCATCAATCATACCCAGTAAAATCCCACCGACAGCAAAGCTATAAGTAGGGTCTGGGGAGGGTGGGATGTAGGCACATCGTACCTCTATCCAAAGGAATAAAGAGGTGGCTTCCAGAGAGACCCTCGCGCTCTAAGTACATGTGTACGAAGCAAAATAAAGGAAATCAAAGTTTAACAGCTATATAAAAACTACTACTAATTATAATAATATTAATAATAAGATCACAGTTTAACAGCTATATAAAAGCTAATAATAATAATAATATATGTAAGGGAAATACCATTATGGTATGTGACCTAAATAAGTTAAGTCTAAGCCATAAGGTATTCAATTCTCTCTAAAAATCCTTAACTTTAATTTTACTTCTCCACGAATTCCTATGCTCAACCATGTCCTCGGAGAGGTTTAGGTCTATCAAATCATGCCTAATCCTCTCATCCCAAGTCAATTTCGGTCGTCCTCTACCCCTCCTCCCCTCTATAGTAATGTTGTCTACGGATCTAACAGGATTCGTCGTCAGTCTTCTCTTTACATGTCCAAACCATCTCAATCTCCACTCTCTTATCTTGTCTGCTATGTTCGCCACCCCTAATCTCTCGCGAAACACAACGTTTCTTATTCGGTCTAGCCTTGTGTGCCCACACATCCAACGTAGCATTCTCATTTCTGCTACCTCCATCTTCCGCACTTGTGCCTTCTTGATGGCCCAACAATCTGTTCCATATAGCATTGCAGGTCTAACTGCCACCCTATAGAATTTTCCCTTTAGTTTAGTCGGGAAACTCTTGTCGCACAATATACCTGTGGCTGCTTTCCATCTACACCATCCTACCTGAACTCGGTGGGTCACATCACTGTCTAATTCCCCATCGCTCTGTACAAAAGATCCTAAATACTTGAACTTCGTTACCTGCGGGACCACCTGCCCTTCAATTGTGATCTGTGCGTCTTCATTGTCGTTTATCCCACCAAAATCATAGTGGAGGTACTCCGTCTTAGATCGGCTAATCTTTAAACCTTTTGTCTTTAAGGTTGTTCGCCACTCCTCAAGCCTCATGTTTAGATCTTGTTTTTTCTCAGCAAGTAACACAATATCGTCTGCGAACATCATGCACCACGGGAGAGTCCCCTGAATCGACTTTGACAGCTCATCCAAGACTACTGCAAAGAGAAACGGGCTCAACGCTGACCCTTGGTGAAGACCTACCTCTACAAGAAAGAAATCAGTACTTGTTTCACTCCTGGTATACATATCCATAATTATCTCTATGTATTTCCTGGGCACTCTTCTACCCTCCAAGCACTCCCAGAGCACCTGTCGTGGCACAATGTCGTAGGCCTTTTCTAGGTCAATAAACACCATATGTAGATCACGCTTCTTCTCCCTATACTTTTCCATTAATCTTCTTATAAGGTGTATTGCCTCTGTGGTGGAACGCCCCGACATGAAGCCAAATTGGTTGACCGTAACCTGAGTTTCTCGTCTAAGTCTAACCTCAATCACTCTTTCACATAGCTTCATAGTATGACTTAGTAGTTTGATTCCTCGGTAGTTACTATAACATTGGGCGTCTCCTTTGTTCTTATAGATAGGAACTACAATGCTGCTCCTCCACTGGTCTGGCATCTTACCTGATTTGAGAATACTATTGAACAGAGTAGTTAACCACATGACTCCTTCCTCCCCCAGACACTTCCACACCTCGATGGGTATGTTGTCTGGGCCAACCGCCTTAGACCTGCTAGAATACTGATGGCCAAACGGATTTTGTCACCGCCCAAATTAGTTGATTAAGTATTCCGCTGTTAAATTAAGATTTTTGGGGTGTGACACTTCCCATTTTGGTGCTAAATTTCCTAGGGGCTCCGCGTTAGATGCTTCTTTGGCGGAACACAAAATCCCTTATTTTGAATGTGCACTCTTTAACTATGCCGTTATAATACTTCTCGATTTGGCGTTTGTACTTTTATTCTTTTATTGCTGCCAACTCCCTTCTTTCTAGCAGATCTAGATTTAAACGCAGCTGTGCTTCGTTATCTTCCTCGATTAACAGTACTCTCGTGGATGGTAACCCGATCTCCACGGGCATCACTGCCTATGTTCCGTACGTTTAACTTAATGGAGTCTCTTCATGGCTGGTTTTCTTGATATTTGGTTTACCCAACCGACTCGTTCATTCCTATCCTTGACTTGAGTCCGTCTAGGATGCTTCGATTGGCTCTTTCGACCTGCCCATTGCCTTGCGGGTGTGCTGCAGATGTGAATACTTGTCTTACATGTAGCTTCGCTAGCCATTCTTGGTGGTTTTTGTCGGCAAATTGGGTGTCATTGTCACTAACCAATGTATGTGGTAGACCAAACTGACAGATGATGAATTCCCATTTGAATGTTTTGATGGTGGTTATGCGGATAGATGCTAGAGACTTAGCCTCCACCCGTTTTGTGAAATAGGCTATGGCTATCACTAGAAATTTTACTTTTCCTGGAACTTCTGGAAAAGGCCCCATGATTGCCTATCATCTATTTTTGGAATAGTCATGCAGATGACACTGGTATAAGATCATTTTTGGGACATGGGGTGTTGAGAGAGTGACGTTGACATGAGTCACACTTTCGCAATTCCTTCATTACATCGACATGTATTCTATGCTAGTATTATCCTACGTTGGTGATTTTTCCTACTACCATCTTTGGTCCCGCATGCAATCCAAAAATGCCTTCATGAATCTTTTGTATTAGATTAAAAAACATCATTTGCAATGACACTACGGATTAATGGCCCCAGGAATGATCATCTATACCATATTCCTTCCCACAGTTGATATTGTAAGGTTTTGTGCCTTATCTGTTGTCTGTGGGAGGATTCCTTTTTTCAAGTATGCTTTATTTGGACTCATCAATGATTCTTCGGGTGTTTGTGTGATGCAAACTTGTCTTAGCGGGTTTGACGGTTCTGCTAGGGTTTATAACCGTACTTATTTTGCTATTTTTCGAAGCCTATGGAAGCTAACTTGCTCAACGCATTTGCGGATTTTTTTTCGCTACGCTTGATGAATTTCACTTTGCTGGATTTGAAAATTTGGATCAGTTGCCTAGGTTGTTCTGGTTGTGATGCCATAACTTTAACTTTTACTTCGTATGACCCATTGACTTAGCTGGCTATTAACATTGAATTAGCGTGAGCTTCAGCATGTCGTGCACCAAATTTCTTGGCTATGCGTAATCCTGCCAAAAAGGCTTCGTATTCTGCTTCATTGTTTGTACTTTTGAAGTCTAAGCGGTTGGCGTATTTGAATTCTAGTTTCCCGAGACTCGCTTATTTCAAAACGGCCCCTGATACTTCATCATTGGATGCCCCATCTGTGAATAGCACCCATGTTTCGTTTTCTTATGATATTTTTGGTGGCTCTTCTTCTGCCTTACACTCTTCTTCCTTTTCGGTTGGTACTTCCCCGATAAAATCTGCTAGTACTTGACCTTTAATTTTTGATCCCGGCTTGTACTGCAAAGGGTGTTCTGTCAACTCAATAGCCCACTTTGACAATCTTCCTAAAAGTTTTGGTTTACGGAGCACATTATGGATTTTGTATTTGGTTAACATGTTAATCAGATGGTTATGGAAGTATATGTGGAGGCGTCTTGAAGCGTACACTAAGGCCATAACCAACTTCTCCATTGTAGAATATCTTGTTTCTGCGTCTGTGAGTGTTCGACCGACGTAATAGATCAGCGTATGCACTTATTTCCGATCTACTAACAGGATTGCACCTACCGCCTTGTTTGGTGCGAAAAGGTACAAGGTCAATTCTTCTCCCTTTCGCGGAGCCGTTTGTGTAGGTAACACTATTAGGCATTTCTTGACTTCATGGAAAGCTTGTTCTGCTTTCGGTGTCGACCGTCATTGTATTTTCTTCAAACAATTCTTGAGTGTTTCCACGAACGGAAATGGCTTGGTGGCATGGTTTGTTTAGAACCTGTTTATGGCTAAGAGTCTTCCATTCAATGTTTAAACTTCTTTGAGAGACATTGTGTCACACCCTGACTAGGTCAATGCGGAAGCGTAATATAGGAATGTAACAGACAACTCTGGTATCAACCACATTGTTTATAAAGAAATTCAACAAACTAATTTACATCATATTACATGGGTTGGTACTATGTTTACAAACTAGATGAAAATCACATAACCAGTTCTTGCGTATGCTTATTCTTTAATATATACTTGCATCTATTTACAACGATTCAACTTCACATCTAACACCGAGCACATACGCAATTCATTCCAACTTTGGCTCACCTGAAAAGCATGTTAAAACGGGTCAACTACGTCTAGTTGGTGAGTTTCAAGTTTCACGAGTATGAAGGAAATCAGTATACGAGTTCGTGAAGTTCATAGTATGTATGTATGTATGTATGTATGTATGTATGTGTATGATGTTTTTATACTAAGCCACAAGTGAAACCGAAACAAGCTAAAACACATGGCCACCCCTGCCCATGCACTCCCGTAGGCATTTAACAGCCACTTTTCCCCAAGTATGTACTATGTCTAACACCACATAACATGATATAATAAGTTTAAATGACAATGTGCAACTAGGTTATCATGTTCTGGCATACCCCTCCGGTCCGGTCAGTTGGGTTTGTCAAACTGATAGTACTATCCACACGTCACCAGCACGAAGTTAATCATTTGTGTTTGTGGGGTTTTCAAGTGTTTGTACTTAGATTATTCACATCATCACAAGTTTTCAAGTATGTAAGTACATGTAAGCAGCTTTCTACCCCAAAAGTTCATAAAACAGTTTAAAAGTGGGGTCATATAACTCACCTTATCGTAGTACTGATTGGTTACACTTGTACTATGTATAATGCCTCGATTATAGCTCATATCTTATAATCGGTATAGAACTGTTAACACTAGTACAATCTTTAAACTAAATCGGCCTGTATAACTAGTCTAGGTATAGTTGATACGCCCAGAATATGCCAGTAGTCTTATATTGTGACGTTGTACGTTATGAAATGTTAAAACCAGATTTAGCTCAGTTGCATCGTTTTTCGTGCCTAGCCAAGTTGATCGTTTATGCGTTTCAGAAATTGGTAAGATCTCACAAACTTAAGTAAACATACAATTTGATAAAATGATTTGATTTATAAAATAATTTTAAAGTTTCGGTATCTGGATTGAGCGCAGGGTTCGTTTCCGTTTTCTTACAGGTTTGATTATACAAAACGCGTACAATTTACCCGAATTGTCCGAAAATCTCGGAAAGAGTTCGTTTTTATCAAATTCATCCAAAACTATGATATTTGACTACTTTTGATGTTTTGACATACCAATCAGTTAGTTAAACACAAAACTGTCGGTTTCGTTAAAACATTTATAATTTAAATCTTCAAATAATCATAACTATTTATGTAATTATATATATGGAAATTTTAGTTAAAATAAAACAAAATCTGTAGAATTTTATAAAAATAAGTTCAAAATTTTTGTACTTAACTATTTATTTTTAAAAATTCATTATATGTGTTATAATTAACCGATAAATAACCCGTTTATACCAAACAATTCCCAAAAAATCCGATAATTTTTCTAAGTGTTCATAATGCCATAATAAAACCCCTGAATCATTCCCATAACCTAATTCTTTGACCACAATATCCTTTTGTGCATTTTTCGGTTGTTACAATTTGATAAAAACGCAAATGCACAATCTGTACTTAAATATTTGGAAATGATCCAAAATTTTACCAGTGATCTAAACATCACATATCCTAGATCCAAACCAAATATCATGATTTTTCAAGAAGTGTAACTATGTTTCCCAAATAAATGCCAATAAATGGTAATAAATTCGTCAAATATTCTCCGTTTATCGAAAAAATTACCAAATTTGAACAGAGACTCACTTATATGATCCCTAATGTCTCTGAAAAGTTTCACAAACTAACAACAATCACGTCACAATCAAAGTACAAACAGCCCCTAAACGAGTAATACGGTAATTACCTCTTTGGTTTTCGATAGTTTTCGGTAGTTTTAACGACTCTCCAGGTCTTGGGTCACAAAGTCAGTGTATCTACATATCATATTACATAAAACCAAGCATAAATCATCCATATTCCAACCTTGTTAATTAGGGTTTCATTTAGAATTTCAAACCGAACTTTCGAACCGTAAAAACTTTATATTAACATTCTAATCCGTGTTTTTGGTCAAAAATCCATATGGTTCAGCTTTGTATACTTCTTTAACATCAAAACGTGATTTTAGGTGAATTTTAGGGTTTTTGGATGGTTAAACATGTTTAACACTAATCAAGACATGCTTATATGATCATAGCTTGATTAAAACAAGATTAAAAATAGTTAATTTGATCCATACCTTTATGGTTTATGCTGGAAAACTTCAAGAACATAGAGCTGGTTACGTTGTTATTTTGTTTGGGATGTGGACACGCAAGGAAAATAACATATATATATATATATAATATCAAAAGGGGGGGGGGGTTTCCCTTTATTTGCAGCCGCAAGGAATAAGGGCCCATTGGGCCGTTATTTTAGTCCATTACATCCTCGTATTGCATGCTAAGGTTCGGCCTCAGTCCAAAATTTAGTTCGGGTTCGATTTTTTGCAAGAAAAATAGTTCAGGTGCTATAAACAACGCGAAAACAAATGTTTTCGACTTAATTTTGCAAAATAATAAAATATTAAAAATGGTTGTAAAAACCCAAAATATTTTCACGGATTGCTTAAAACATGTTATATAAGTGTTCCATAAATCTTTTTCGGCTTGACGGATGCTACAATGCTCGTTTTGGTGTTAACGATTGCATTTAAACTCATATCGATAAAGAAACCTTTTTCGTTTAAATGGTTTTATACATATTGGGGCCTAAATATAAATATGTTAGCCACTAAATATATATATAACTCATATATGACCGCTCAGTATATATACGGGTCATAATCGGTATCGGTCGGTTACTCATTTAATTGCTATGAATTAACCGATTTATTGTTTACTCACTATGTAGTGAATAAGGTATACCTCTTTTTCTCACAAATGTCACACTTTGGAGACGGTATGCGGGAAATTGCTAGTAACTTTTGGGGGCTGGTTTTGAAACCATATTATTTTACTATGACCTCGAGGAATTTTCCTTCCTCCACCCCAAACGAATATTTGCTCGGGTTTAATTTAATGGTGATCTTTTGCAGCGTCTTGAAGGTGTCTTCGATGTCTCTAAGCATCTGATTTTTCTTGATTTGTGACCAAATCGTCCATATATACTTCCAAATTTTTCCTGATTTGTCCCTCAAACTGTTGATCCATGAGGCATTGATATGTTGCTCCTACATTTTTCAGTCCGAGTGGCATCATCCTATAACAAAACGTGCATTTATTTGTGCGAAGGAAAATTTATCTTGGTTTCTTTATGCCATGTGGATTTGATGATACCCTATGTACGTGTCTAGAAAACACTTGAATCAGTATGGTGCCAACATGCCTACCTTCAAATCTATTTCAGGTAGTGGGTAGCAATCTTTGGGACATGCCTTATTTAGGTCTTGGTAATCAATACACATCCCCAATCAATGCGGTAATTATCAACGGCTGCTTCAGGCATGGTCTGCATTTGATCCGCGAGAAAATAAATGGCTCTTCTTTCCATGCCTTGCTTCTTGGTGTTGATCGTTTGGCACTTTCACATGTCCCTCCTTGGATCATATGAGTGTTTGAGTTTTTTTTATTATCTTTTTTTACGGTTGACCTTCATCTTTGCATGCTCCTTAGTTACTTGCATGCTTCCTGACCTCTACGACCAAGTGACCGAGCTTTTGAGACTTGACTGCCTCTTCAATTTTACTGTTCAAATGCAGTCCTCCGTTGTGTGGCCAATATCTTCATGAAACTTGCAGCATTTGAAATTATCAAAGTTTCACCTTTGAAGATCGGCTTTGGTTTCTGAGAATATGTATTTGTTTCCAGAATTTGAGAAGGGGTTTCGATAACGGCGTCCATTCCATCTACTTATATCCACAGTTACGGTCATTTTTTTTTCTCTTACTAAAGGCCTTGTCGTGGTAGGTATTAAGGCTTCCGTTGGTGGTTGGATTCTAGACCATATTAATCTTTTGTCTTTTTAATTTTCTTTGTATCCTTTGGGCCCGTTTCTTGTTTTGTTACGCGAGTAATCGCATTTGCCCAAGGATTTCTCAGTGGCGGCATAGAGTTTAGTTGCTGTCATGACGGCGTTTCATGATTGGGGCATGCCATATCGTCATGACAGGCAACATATAAGATCATCGCTCTGTACCCTTGGCGGAAACCAGCTAGCATCATGTCTTCATTTACCCCTCCTATCATGACACCTTCCTTGTTATATTGTGTGATGAAATCCTAGATAGACTTGTTGTCACTACAGAAGACTGTTAGTATATCTGCATGATCACGTTTATGTCTCTGCTATTGACTGATGTGTTAGGATAATTTCGCAATTAGATCTTAAAAGCCAGTAATTTGGCATTCTAGGAGTCTTTCAAACCATTTTCTTGCTGCACCGTGTAGGGTCAGAGCCATGTGGCACCACACTAGTAACGTCCAGCCTGCAACCTCTCCTGCTGCTATAACCTTTGTAGGTGGTCGCTTGGATCTGTCATCCCGTCATATTTCCCAACCGAAGAAGGTAACTTTGAATTCGACGGCAATGGGGCTTCTACAATCCGTTGCACGAATTTCGACTTTTCCGCAAAGGATTTTGGCAATATAGTTTATTGAAGTCTACATCCATGTATGGGTAATAACTCAAGTGCTTTTTCCGCGCCTCTGGCTTCCTGGGCAAGGGCTATGCCCATCGCTTCCGCTTTAATCACTTACACTCTTTTCTCAAGAGTTTCGATCTTTCGCGGAGGTCTCTTATTCGAGCAACCCGACTTTGTCAAGGGGATTGTCCTCGGCTTCTGGCTAGACGTTTTCCTTGACTTTTCGACTGGTCTTTGTGACTGCTGAGTCTTTCTCTTCCGCGATGTCACGGTTGTGGATCGTCTTCTTTAGAAGAGTCATCTTGGTCATTCCGTGAATACATCAAGGTCCGCGACGTTACTCGACCCGCTTGTCATTTCATTTCGTCCTCCAACCTTTTCTCGTTTTCCACACTGACCCTCTTTTATTCTCTTTTTAACAACATCACTAGGTTTTCAAGGTCCGCCATCGCAACAGGACGTTTCTGACGAAAGAATTGTGCTTCTGCGAATCTGAACAACATGTCTTGTTGTGGTTGTTCAGCCTCAATGTAGTCTTTGTTGTTTCTACCGAACAACTCATTTCTCCTGTCGTTTCCTTCCTGGGACCCATCTATATTGGGTCCTACACAGTTGGATGACAGTGGTGTGGATGGAGGAGGCTGACCTGAGCTCATAACGATCTTCTAAGATTCAATTGCTTTTTTAAACGATATGGATGGTGCCAATTAGAGACACTAAAATAACCTTGGTAGGCTTAACATAATGTCTTGGCTGATAACTGAATCATACTAACCTAATCCTGGGTGGGCTTAGCTTAATTTTCTCCGGTGAGCAAATACTAAAACTGTAATAAGTTCCGGCGGCCCTAACCTGCATAACTGAACATCGTGAGCTTGTTACGAGAAAGAGGAATAGGGGGTTATCTCGTAATCACCCTCCGGCTTGAGAATCAATACAGTAAGTGGTGAATGAATTTTTGAAGAGAATAAGATTGTGTCACCTTTACCGTTGGTTCTCCTCTTGTATCATTAGCCGAAGAGAAATAGAAGGATTGGGTCAGCTGTCCCTATCAATGGAACCTTCTAATCTTATGGTTGAGCATGATAATGGTCTCTGATTGGTCCGACAACTAGCATACGAAAATTTTTGTCGTGGGCAGGTACAACGTTGGCCTTCTCTCATTGGTTCATCGTGCAGTTGTGGGCATTATATGGATCTCGACCTGTGATTGGTCTCTCCCTTCTCTGTCACGTGCTGTCATGCCTTTTATCACGACATGTCTTCCGCTAAACTCCTTGAGTTGTTAAGTATTAGGTATTAAGTATTTCTTCCGCGTAGAGAGATATATGTTTCTCTACGCGGAGGGTATTCTCCATGCGGATGGTTATCCCTGCCTTGATAGTATCTCCTCCATGGGGAGTATATCTTTCTTCGCGCTAGGTCTTCCATACATTCGGAGCGTTTGTCCATATGTCGTGAGTTATTTGGTACCCTACCTCCACAGTAAATTTACCTAACATATTCAAACAATGAGGAACAATTTAAAGTTTTAACATTCATTGCTAAGGTTTGATGTTTCGTGGAAACACGGTACTTGGAATACCGTATTATATCACTAGTTTGAGGCCTTGTATTACACGAGTAATTGATGTAAATTTGATTGATTAATAAAGGTAAAATATAAATTATTAAACATGTTAATCATGGATAAGCCATTCATGTGGTCTATGATGAAACAAATTGAGTTCACTTACCGGAAAAACCATTTCCTTTCACCTATTATAATAAACGTGAACAGGAATTTGTTAGCTATTTAGATCTACTAATATTAATATGTTATATGGATGCAGGCCGCATGGGCGACTTAAGTTAAAATACAAGTGAGTTGGGAACTTTGAATATGTGATCTTCTTTTAACATATCCTACAAAACCAAACACAATAGTTTAGATATCTGTAACATAAAAAGATCATCATCAAGTTAAAATGTAAGTGAATAGGCCATTTTTTGCATCATGATATTACAGTGGGATTTTAAAATCATGAAAAATACATAACTAAGTAATTAGTTATCCTGGTTATTGATTATCTCTTGTAGTGCCTTATATTGCTAGAGGACCCTCCCATTTATTATTAGATCTTCTTTTGCCACTGAGGATAAAAGGAAACCATCAAAAACCTCATTTATAATCTAGTTCCTTTGTTCATATTATAATTCAGCAGCCACCAATAAGGCTGTAAAAGAACCGAATCGAACCAGAAGAGACCTTCTTCATGTTCGTGGGTTAAGTTTTTGTCAGATAAACAGGCTTTTATGTGATCTGAACGAAATTTTATGTCCGTGTTCGTCCATTAAGGAATTGAGCTGAGCTTGTTCGTGTTCTCCCGTGTTCATTAATTTTGTCAACGAGCTCTACCATACACAAACGAACTAACCAGTAAAGGAAACTAACAAAAACTAAAGACACAAATGAGCATCAAAGAACTAAAATTCTTCGCTCATGTTTGTTCATTTATTAAACGGATGAACATAAACGAACTTCACCCCAAATGTTTCGTCGAACGTTTGGTTCGTTTACAACCCTATCCATCAATAAAATAAGAAGTATACACATCAGTAATTATTTGATTGTGAATATATACCGCAAGTTTAGCAGAAACTTGAATAGAACATACCTAGAGAATACCATATATGCTTCTTTAAACTCGTATACAACAAAAATATGGTCAAATTGGCGTTAAACACACATCCCAGTATGAAGCCAAACCTAATGCACATTCCATGAAATATTCAATAAAAAAGCTCATGATAGCATGCAGAATAAATATTTCTAAGATATTAGACCATGGTACAGTCTATTTAATGTTACATAACAAACAATTATAGAAACTAATAATTCATATGCAAGAAAGACTAACCATTTCAAAGCCATAGCTTCCATCATTGAGCAGCAATACTACATATGAAAATAAGAGGTAAATATTGAACTTTAATCAGTTGATCATGAACGAAGTTTGATAAGAGCCTATGAAGGGCCATTGTAATTACGTCCGATCTAAACGATATTGATTATCGGAATAGATCTAATACCTTATACGGATCTAGTTTATGACATGCTATTAATTAGTCCTATATATATATATATATGTATTAGTGCTTATATTATGTGTATTAGTAATAGATTAATTGAAGAATTGAGTGAGAGAGAATTTGGGCAGAATTCAATATGTTAACTCAAAACCTAAATTATCAGGGTATAAACACCCTATATATAGCCGATGGATACCAATTCATTACACATCCCGTAACGAATTGGATCCTGTTCGTTAACTTACATGACTCAAAAGGAATGCATAACGAATCTCTGATTCGTTATGCCCTCATTCGTCAACATTTCATGACGAATGGGAACATATATAATGAACTATCAGTCCATTCGTTAAACATCCTTAACGAATGAGCTTTACTTATAACAAACTGGGTAATTAATTAAACATCCTTAACGAATTGGCCTATACTTTAACCAACTAACTTAATTTCCATAAATACCCTTACATTAAAATATTATAAATTACAAACGATAATTACAAAGACTCGAGACGAAAAAATCGTGCACTAACAAACACCCCCTCGTCTTGAGCTCTTTGCTTTAATTATTTGAAGCGCTTTGACTGCGAATCCCGACAACTATGAATCCCGTACTCGTGGCATACGCGTACGAAACGCTGGAACTGCATAGCTTGGTCATAGTCTTCACGACGCTCTATCAAGATCTTGTTCACGAACAGCACATCGTTTTCTGTTTCAGATAAATTAAAGAGCCACATCGGATCGATAACTCTAATAAAATTGGTCTCAACACTTTACCAAGAACAATGACGGCCTCACCGGTACGATTGTCGTAGTACCAACGATTAAAAGTTAGGTGAAGACCATGTTAAAATGTCTTCACCGGTACGTACTTCATCGTCTTCGGTGGTTTTACTTTAAGCACAAGCATCCTCCAACCCGTTCATGGATCAATCTCATCAATACGCTTACATATGGGAATCTGTGGCTTAAAGAATTTAAGTCCACAGTTTACTTCGAAGAGCAAATGTTGATGAAACCATTCTGCTCTACGATTTCCACCTGCGATAAAGGAAATGTCGAATCGCGAGGGTACGGACGTTCCAACACGGTAGTGAGAGAACGTCAGTGATATTTTCATAGTACTGAACGCCGTTCTCCCACTTGATGATGCAAACCTTTAAATCAAAATCGTATAACCATGAAACAATGTCACCTTTCACTGTCGACACGGCTTTGAATTTGGTCTTCTGATTAACTTTAGCACGTGCGATAACATCCACATTTTGTTCTTCATTCAAATACCTGTACGCCTCAATAATCTTACGTACTTTCTTGCTTCTGCATGCAAACCAACCCTGAATATTAGCTACCGATGGATCAGGATTCCACTCAAACATCTTGCCTTTATTGTTTGAAATCTTTTCCAAATGGTCTTCAGCAGCTTTGATATTTTCTTCAGTAAAAGTTGTCAGGTCCCCGATTTCAGATAGATCTTACACAAATCAAGTCATAACTCACACAAATAAATGTGTTGACAAGGGAGTTAATGACGAGTTGCTATATTTAGAAAGAAAACCGTTTGTTAAAGGCGGAATCAATAACAAACGATGTGGTTTCTGAACAGTAGTCAAAGGTAACTAACACACATAATATTCACTCAAAAGATTTCCATTCATATAATATAAGTCATATAAATGATAATCGATTTAGGGTTTCTTGATGGGAAAGTTTATCCGTACGATTCTAGGACGGCTGTCACACTCAGAAATATTCCTTCATATCTAAAAAGTGTGATTGCTCAAATCCGTCTTTTGAGGCGTGCCCTAAATTATTCATTTTATAGGCCTGATACCCCCTTTACAACTGTCATTCCTTCTAGAAACCCTAAATACTTAAACATATTCAAAACTATTCTAAGTGTAAAACAAGTCTTCCGAGTAGGCTTTGTAGCAGTATTATATTTTCGAGTAGGCTGTGTGCTCTGCCTTCCTTCAGTACTTGGTAACATAGAGGTGTGCCTGGGAACAGTTTCCGGGTAGACTTTACTTAAAGAGTATTTCACCAATGAAATACTCACCGGGTAGACTTCAATCTTCTTGACTTTTTCAGACTTTGCCCGACAAACTCTTACGAGCAACCTTGTACTTCAATGGTCCCTTCAACTCTGAACTAGAAAATAGCTTATTAGCAAAGTGTGCTCGGTAACACTATTCCTTGATTGAGTTGAACCGTGCCCGACGTTACTTAGAGATATTCCATTACTCATTAAGCATACTCGGACCACTATTATTAATGAATACCTTGCCCGGTCTTCCAGTTGGCTTCATGAGCTTGGTCAGACAAGAGCCTACTCTGAAGTAAACCTTACTCGGCTATGAAGAACAAACTTGCTAGATAAATTGATCCTAGCCCGGGTATGTACTAATTAGTGAACTTTGCCCGGTAATTACACTAATATGCGAACCCTGCCCGGATATCCACTAAAGAAGAATTCTAGAAGATAACCTTGCCCGATAGGCAAAATATCATGTCCGGTTAAGTAAAACCTTGCTTGGAAGTCTAAGGTGTGCCCGGTTCCATACTTGGCGAATTCTGAGGAGGTTGAGAAGATTCCAATCTTCCATATACTTTCCTTGGGTCAAATATTTGACTCAATAATCTGCCCCCTAGATTGGAACACCTCAGCTTACCCAAACACATCTCTATGGTTACATATACTTAGTCAAAATACATAATCAAATCAAAGTCAAAATACATATTCATAAAAAAATCAAATAATTACATAATCAAAAGCCGTCAGTAGACATTAAAAAACAAAGCCTATACTAAAGATCATTTTCTTATTGCATTGTAGTAGGCGTGCCTTCTATTCACTATGACTGTTGCTGCCCTTTGTTTGAAATATCAAGGATTTGGTAGTGAGTGTAACTTTCTGGAATGACCAAATCCCTAATATCTCTTAAATCTTCATAGTGCAGGTAAGTCAAGTCTTCATTCTTATGATAATTCCCAAAATTATTCCATCAGAGTTTCTAAGAACATAATGGCCTGTGTTTTCCTTGTATTCAATCTCTGCAATTATGCCATTCTTTTGCACAGTATAATTTGGCCTTGTCATTCTTCTCTCCATTCTTATGCAGGTGTTCATATTTGACAAAGGATTTTTATCCTTGATATGCATCTGATAATACAGTTCAGCACTTGCTATCTTCTTCGGCTTGGCAGCCTTTCTTGTCTTTTCCAGCTTTGTTACCCTCCAGCTCTTCTTTTCTTTCAGAAATGGGAAACCTTTGTC
Organism: Bidens hawaiensis; assembly: GCF_021521415.1. NCBI lineage: Eukaryota > Viridiplantae > Streptophyta > Magnoliopsida > Asterales > Asteraceae > Bidens > Bidens hawaiensis. The sequence goes on along the minus strand of NW_027493990.1, from coordinate 226,446 downwards.
AGCTTCATCTTTTAAGAACTTGGAGAGTTCATTCTGCTGACGTCCTGCCATATTGCTGGTATTATGATAATCATAGAGGTCAAGTTGGGCAATTTTCTCCAGCTGTTCCTGTGTACATTCTCCAAAATCACTTTTCATAATAATGTCTCTTAGTTGCTTACTATCCATTACTACTTTCAGAGACTGAGAGACTGAATCATAGTAGAGTCTTCTTGGTAGATCCACATTTGATTGTGGTCTTGATGTTCTTTGCAGTTCAGCTCCACTTGATTCATCTCTATGAGCTGTTGGTTGTTGTCTTGATGCAGATGGCCCTGTTTGTGTAGTCATCATGGGTTGACTAGGCATTGTGAGACCAAAGGCTCTCGCATACATAGATTCAATCAGTTCACTAGGATAGAAGATTAGGTCAGCATAAACTTCTCCAGCATCTCTTGAGAGTCTTTCAATCATCTCTGCCATTCTGGGATCTCTGAATAACCCTGCTGGTACAAACCTTCCTCCAACAAAGCTTCTAGGGTTCTCACCCTTCAACAGTACCTTTTCCACTATGCCTTTTGTAAATAAAATAGCTCCTTGAGTTCATCTTTGTTTAGAGCATTAAAGGCATCTACATCCATTCCCTTCTGAGTGGTCATTACCCCTCTCAAGATATCAATCATTTCATCATTTTCCCAAGGAACAATGGGTTCATTAACAGGTTCAGGCTTTACTTCCTCTGGGATTGGGGCTTAATGAGTTTCAGCTTTCTTTGACCTCTTGTCAGCCTCTTGCTTTCTTAATGTCATTAGTTTTCTTTTCTTTTTAGGAGGCTCATACTGTCCTTCTTCTTTTTCTTTCTGAATTTTCTTTGTTAAGAACCTGTAGTCATTTTCAACCATTTCCTTGCTCATGGCTTCCACATCATTCAAGGTTCTACCATGCTCTATAAGGAATTTGCATTTTCCACCATATTTGTTGTAAATCTTTTCAACTCTTTCCTTCTCACTTACAGTTTTCAGCTTAGCTTTCTCAAACTCCTTCTCCTTTTCGGCTTCTTTAGTTTTATGAGAGAGATCACTAAGTTGCTCATAGTTACAGCTTTTCAAATCATCTTTAGAGTGCTTGTGCAACTTCAGATACTCTATGAATCTTTGTCTTTCCTTTTCTTGCCTTGAAGCCTTTGCTTTGGAATTGTATGTTTCAGTTTGTAACAACTCCTACAATTCTTCTTTACTTTTCATTTTATTGTAGAGTGTTTCAACTGCAACCTTTCCAAACAATCAATCATGCTGGGCTTCAACCCTTTCTCCAGTAGATATCCACATTTACCATCAAACCTTTCTTTCAAGGATTCTAGCTTTTCAGCTTCCTCATTCTCTTTAACAATTTTTTCTTTTATTTCTTCTCTTTTTCTGTTGTAATGATCTCAGAGTGTTTCAAACTTGTAGTGAGTCAGATATTTTTCAGAATATCCATGCTTTCTTAGATATTCTCTATACTTTAGAGCATCTCTATTCTTTTGTTCCATTCTTTTCTTAATTTCATATCTTTCCTTATCCAACCTTTTCTGCAACTGATCATCATCTAAATTAGACAAGGTCTCAAAGCTTATACCAAAACTTCTCAGTTTTACAACCAATGGATTTTTCTTTTTAGCCTCCATCATACTCAGCTCAATGTTTATCCTTTGCTCATCAGTCATTGTGACTTGTTGGGATACAACATTGGCAGCTTCAGCACCTTTTCCATTATTATCATCATTATTATCAGATTCATCAGACTCATCCTCCTCCTCCTCCTCTGTTGATTCATTTACTACATCAATTTTCGGTTCATCAGGAGTTGGACTTTCTGGTGTTGACTCATCAACACTTGGAACATCTGGAACACCAGGAAGTTTTTCACCTGGTTTCAGAGTTTGCAATGGAATTGCTCTGATTGAATTTTCTTCATCATCAGGAGTTTCTACATAACATTTGTTCTTTTCATCCCATTTTCCTTTCTTGGTTTTAAGATCCTCCATACTTTGATCAGTGGTTTTTCTCTTTCTAGAATATGTCGTTTCAAATCTGCTCACATTCTCATGTATTCTTGAGGCTTTAGCCAACATCTCTTCAATTGATTCTTCGTTTTGTTTTTCAGATTCCTTTTCAGGTTCCTGTTGAGATTCTTTTTCAGGTTCAGGTTCCTTTTGTGCAAACATACTCACAACCATGGCTAGGGAATTGTCAACCTCCTCATCCCTTCTCAGATTTATCAATGCTTCAATAACTACTTGATCATCAGCTTCTTCTTCATTTATTACTTTAGCCACATTGGCCTGATCAATCAATGCTTCCTGCTCTGCCAATTCTTCAGGAGTCAAGGTTTGGGCCAATATTTCCCTCTCCCTTGTTTCTCTCATAATATTTTCAAGTTTTCTCCTAGCAACAACAGAAGCTTCTTCATCTTCTTTAAACAAAATTTCTTTCACAGGATTTTCTTGATAGACTTTTCTTCAGTGACTTTTGCCTTTCCCTTGTCCAGTCTTCTTTTCAATTCTTCTTCATTTTCTGGAAGGAATTCATCAATATCTCTATCTAACTTATCCATTTCCTCATCTGCTCTACAGTCTTGGAGCTTTCATGTTGTTCAGATTCAGTAAGTATTAACTCCTCAGTAGCAGTATCTTCCTCATTCATTATATCAGTTTGTTCTTTAGTTTGAATGTCAGTTAAGACATCAGTTGCTTCATCAGTAGCATCCACATTTTCTTCATTGATCAACTTTTCAGTTTCACCCACATTCTCCTTTTCTCCTCTCTCCTCATCATCCTCTTCTCTACATATCACATTCATCACTTTGTCATTAACATCATAATTATGTTCTCCTTTATCAGAAGAATCTACTTCATAATCAACATCCTCCATTATTCTTTCTTCACTCTCCTCATAATCAACATATGCATTCAAGATACTTGTCAAACCATCAACAGTCTCATAACCTGTATCCTTTTCAGTCTCCACATTTACCATAGCATCAGTTGGTGCATTAATATTCCCCCTATTTTGGGGCAGCTGAGGTCTTATCAACCTCCTACTCCAGGGTTTGAATTCTCAACCTTGCTTGGGTCAAATGATCTAGCAACATCACATTTTCCATTGTTACCTCCTCACTTCTTTTCTTCAAATTAGCAGTCTCCAACATCAAATCCAAATTCCTCTGAAACAGATCTGTTTCAGCAGGTGGGGTTGTAGGTGGTGAGATAGAGAAGGGTTCTGGTTCAGATTGTTCTTGGTTTAGGTTTGAGTTTGGATGTGGGTAATTGTAAAGGTTTGTTCATTCAAAGGTTGGGATGTGATTTCAGGTGGAGTTTGGTGTGTGGTTTGGGGTTGTGTTTGGGTATGGGTTGGGTTTGGAATGAATGGGTCAGTTTGGATTGGGATATTGGTTGTTGGTGTTTGTTGTGTTGGGGATATGTGAGTTGATGTTTCAGGATGGCTTAAGGAAAAGGTTTGGGTAGGGTATTGGGTTGTATGTTCTTGTTGTTGTGGTTATACATGTGGTGGTGATTGTGGTGGTGATGGTATAAGAGGTTGTGAGGCTAAAGGTGTGGATGGTGGAGTTGGTATCGGTTGGTTCTCCCCCTGATCAAGTACATCAACTACCATAGCTCCGCCAGCCCCTCCTTCATTTCCATCATCATCATTATTTCCATCATCAGAGCTATCATCATCTTCATCATTTTCATCTTCTCCTCCAGCAACCTCCTCAGGTTCAGATAATAACACATGTAGTTGAGGTATTAACTGAGGGATCAAGTCATCATCAAACATTAACCACGGCAAATCTGCATATATCCTTTCAGGATTAAATCTGCTTGTACTAGCCAGATTTTCTATTCTTTTGAATGTATCAGGATTTTGTAAGACATGTGTGATTCCTGTAGTTGGTAGATTCTCCAACTCTTGATTAAAAATAATTTGCAGGAACCTTGGATATGCCAAAAATTTCTGCTTGACTGGGTTCTCCATGTTTTGCACTAATCCTTCAAATATAAGTCGTGAGAAATTGAAATGATAGTCAAATAATACACTAACTGTGGCATTCGCCAAATCTCTGCTCATTAGGGTCCATGACCCTTTCCTTGGTGCGAACCTGTATAATATGATGAATCAGGAATCTATAGATGGTAGGAAACATGCCTTTTTGGAATTGTCCATCTTTATTGTGCCCTTTATAACCCATGCATTTTGTAAAGATCTTGTATAGCTGAGCAGTTGTAAGATGGATCGGGTTAGGGTTGTCATCATTCAACAATAGACATCTTCTAATCACCGCATCCTCTATCCGTATTTCATGGTTTGCAACAGTGGCTTCGATCCATCTTCCATCAGTGTTGCACAGTTCCAAAAATCTAACGAATGGTTCTGGTAAATGGTAGGAATTGCCGTTAATGCAAATTGAATATTCGATCTTCTCAACCATCTTATCATCCCGGCAACTTCCTCATTGTCCGGTGTGACTTGTAACAGAGCGCACATGTTGTGATTCTGTTCAAAGAAATATCTTGGAACTTCTTCTTCGTCTACCATATCCGATCTTCGAAAAATTAATAACCTATACATAAAACATAGTGTTAGCAAACAAATACACAATCAAAGCACATAATCATCTAATCGTGGTCGGAAAACAAGTTATTATTGCTTAACGAGTCGGAATTAGTGGGCTGGTAAAGTTAGGGTTTGGATTTAATCGAATGCGATGAGTCGGTTAGATATTTCGTAGAGTAATCAGTGGAAGGAGAGAGAGAGAGAGGGAATATAATGCATAAAACGTCTCTCATTCTCTCTTATATACCTTTTGAAAAGTGGGTTTTAAATGCTTTTTGTCTTTTAGTGAGTTATTAGCTATCAAACAGTAACCTTATCCACTTGATATTTTAAACATTTGAAAACATCCAACTCTTAGTATTAATTGTAGCAAACCTTGTTCGGAAATTTTCAGTGTTAAGTTTTGCAAAGTCTACTCGGTATACTCCACTTAAGGCTTACTCGGTTATAAGTTGGTATAAATTAGAGGTTAAAATGAAGAAAGCTTACTGAAATACAAGATTGCTTGAGAACTAAATCACAAGAAACATTAATCAAGTATTACATATCAAGCATGCAAACTTACTAGGAATCAACTAAGATGCCCACACAATATACATCTAATTTACTTACCTTGCTCAGTTAAAACAGTTAATCACAAACCTTAGTTGGTCTATTACAATTTATAAGTAATCAGTCAAGTATACTTTGATGCAAAGTATGCCCGAAAAAGAATATAGTGTGCTAGAGGTCTCATAGCACAAAGTATACTCGGAAAATCAGTGAAATTACTCAAGTATATTAGGGGAACATTTGAATCTTCAAAGTGGGCCCGGAATATAAAGTGTGCCTTGAAAAACAAGGTTTGCCCGAAAACACTTGTAGTTTCAAAGAAAGAAACATATTCACTCTTAATAACTTAAAAACACAAAGCTTACTCGGTGTACTAAAACTAAGTTCACAAATATTGCTTGGTATATCATTCAGCATATAAGATGCAAAGCTTGCCCGGAACAAGAAATCCTTGTTAAAAGCTAGCTAAATCACATATTCATCTCAAGACTTCAAGCTTGCTCGGGAAATTAGTACAATAGTGTACTCTACCCGGAAAGTGTAAACACTTCAAAGCATGCCCGAAAATCATAAACTTAGTCCAAAATGACTAGGCTTGCTCGGAAAGGTTATAAAACATCAAACCTTACCCAAAAATACTTAATACACTGTTTTGTGTTCGGGAAGGTTAGAAATTCTTAAACCTTGCCCGAAAACACTTATTTAACCTTTTTGATGTAAAATGCAACTCTTTTTGACTTAAACATCTTGTTAAATTATATTTTTCATTAAAGATTTTGTTTAAGAGCAAATGGTGCATTTAGAGATCAAATTTCAGTTATATTTCTCTTCAAAACAATTTCTTCCTTTTTCTGAAAAGATCTCAAGAATGGGATCATATTGACTAAGTAGCTTTTTCAATACTTCATTTTCAGCATTATTATGACAACATAGATAGGTTAACAGCAGTTCTAGACTTAGCATGAATTTCATCTTTTTGGTGATATGATTAAGGTTCAATTAAAGAATAATTCAGTAATGGTCAGCATTGTGCTATAATGCCTCATATCTCTTCTCAAAGCTTATTTGACTTTCCCCAAATCACCCCAATTTGACTCCAACCTCCTGTATTTGATCAAAAAATTGTTTTTATATGACATAACTTTTTGGATCTTTTTGTATTTTTGATATTCAAACACATATAGAGGTTGAATGTTGGACTTACTGTTTAAATAACAGGCCTTTCATTCAATATGAGACAGATTTTGTCAACATCTTTGTAGTTCTAGTTGTAACACTCTTGTTTGATAAAATATTTAAAACACTTATCAACTTTTGGTTAATTTATTCATTCTTCCCCTTGTTTTTGATATTTTCTTAACTTTTCTAAAGCATGTTCTTTGTCATATTTAAAGATGTTTCATTTTTGGGTTAACCAAATAACAACAGGCTTGTGTATGACTAGGTAATCACTTTACTGCCTATCATTTGGAGAGATTTATCTTGAGACAAGCAAAGACAACTATGTATCTCCACATAAAGATTAGCATATTCATTATTTTTATATCACCTTAGATTTTACACATCATGTGAAAGCAACCATACATGTTAATGACTATACTAAGTGTTCTTTCAGCCTAATAAATCCATATGATTGGCTAAGTAGTCAATGTACTATCATTTCCCACTAAAATTCAGTTTAATATTCAGTCACCCCAATTTCTCTTAATTGGCAGGTAAATGGCTATCCTGTTTGACCACAAGTGGTCAATAGGACCAAACATACATGTGAATATATGTCCTTTCAAAGTTAGAGCTATTGACATAGTTTTAAGTGAAGGAATAGAAAAGAAGTTATAATTGCCCCAAGTGCTTTCAGTTTTCTGGTTAATGGCTATCCTTTAAATATTTGCAGATTATAGGACCAAACATACACAAGTGTATGTCCTTCCAACTAGGCAAATGACATAATTTTCAGCAAGAATATTTGAGAGTTATCATTAAAAACCTTCTTTTTAAGCTTCTTTAAAGCTTGAACTGAATAGTCTTATCATATCTCTACACTATTCATCAACTTGCTCATGTTTTGACCAAAATAAAGTTATTATGCAAAATTCATTAGAAAATTCATTTTATCATTTAATTTTGACATAAAACTCATTTTGACGCAAGCAGTTGTAACATAATCAAATCTTGATCAACCATAACATTATCATATCAACTGATAAACATGCACAAACTTCAATTATATCAAACTTTTGCACTCATAGAAAGTTAAAACACATATCAGTTAACATAGCAAATATTATAATCATGCATATTTACTCAACATTCAATTTGTGCGACCTCTAACAATATAATCAGTTAGCATATAGAGGCATACAACTAGACACACATCATTAATCAAACCTCATTAGAGTTGATCATTCCCAGGGATTTCAGAAGAAAGTTGAACATGGTTCTATCAAGTGGTTTGGTGAATAGGTCAGCCAAATTTTCACTTGTCTCAACTCTTTGCATTGCAATCAAACCTTTTTCACTACAATCTCTAATGAAGTGATGTCTGATTTCAATGTGTTTAGTCTTTGAATGTTGAACTGGATTTTTAACAGTAAAGTATGCAGCAGTGTTATCAATAAAAATAGGGGTATTCAGAAAATTCAAACCATAGTCCAGCATTTGGTTTTGAATCCAGAGAGCTTGTGCACAGCAAGCAGATGCAACAAAGTATTCAGCTTCTGCATTTGAGATTGAGATAGTTGTTTGCTTATTGCATTGCTATGACACTAGCCTGTCACCCAAAAATTGACATCCACCTGAGGTTGACTTTCTGCTCATGTTACAGCCATTATAATCACTATCTGTGTAGGCAATCAAATCAAAAGACTGATTCTTTGGATACCAGATTCCTAAGTCTGGTCTTCCCTTAAAATATCTAAATATTCTCTTGAAAGCATTCATGTGGGAGACTTTTGGACTTGATTGGAATCTTGCACAAACACACACAGCAAATATAATGTCAGGTGTTGTTGCAGTAAGGTACATCAGGGATCCAATTTTGGCTCTATATTCATGTTCATCCACAGGCTTCCCCTTTTCATCAGCAATTATCTTCTCTTTTGTGTCCATTGGAGTTGAAGTTGTTTTGTATTCATGACATTTGAACTTGTTCAAAATGTCATGAATATATTTGGTTTGATAAATGAAAATCCCTTCAGCCTTTTGTTGAACTTGCAGTCCAAGAATGAAGTTCATCTCTCCCATAGAGCACATGTTGTATTTGGATTTCATCACTTCTTTAAACTCCATACACATTTGTTCATTTGTTGACCCAAATATGATGTCATCCACATAGACTTGTAACAGTAGTAAATCTGATCCTTTTCTCTTGTAGAAGAGTGTCTTGTCAATGGCTCCTCTTTGAAAACCATTTTCAAGAAGATGATTTTACAGCTCATCATACCAAGCTCTAGGAGCTTGATGCAATCCATATAGGGCTTTATTTAGCTTATACACCCTGTTTGGATACATTGGATCCTCAAAACCTAGAGGTTGAGCTACATACACCTCTTCATCAATCTTGCCATTTAAGAATGCAGACTTTACATCAAGCTGGAAAACCTTAATGTTCTTTGAGGCAGCATATGCAAGAAAAATCCTGATAGCTTCAAGTCTTGCAATATGTTGGTGCACATTTTGTGGCCGTCGCTTGGCGAATAGTTTAGAATGTTTATGTTGTATGCTGTACACCTAGGTAGTGGTTCACGCTGAAAGTGATCCATTTGAAAGAGCATTTTCAAATGGATACTCATTCGATCGAATGAGTTTCTGATTCGATCGAATGAGTCTGCCATTCGATCGAATAGGACTCATTCGATCGAATGAGTCTGCCATTCGATCGAATAGGACTCATTCGATCGAATGAGTCCTGACCGAATGGCAGCGGGTATAAATACCAGCTTTCAGTCGTGAACAGGAAAAGGTTTTCGAGGTTTTTGCGTGCCCGGAGCCCAGGTGCTGTCCGGATGAGGGGGGAGGCCATGCTCGACCTCCCCCTGCCATAGATCGTGATTTCTCTGTTTAAACAAGCATGTAACCGTTCGCGTTTATCAATAAAGTGTTTGTTTTTATCTTTGATCTGTGGTTGAAACCTTCCGTCCCGAACCTGCTCGGATCGTCACCGGTCCTACAATTGGTATCAGAGCCACGGTTACCGCTAGAAAGGTCTAACAACCGATCTAGCAAGCCGAGCTCTTGATTTTCTGCGTTCTGGACGTTAAACTGTTGGTGTGTTCTTCGTGTTCTTCGCGTTTTCTGGGCTGGCGTTGAAGGAGTCGAATCAGTACATTCGATCGAACGAGTTCCCCATTCGATCGAATAGGCCTATTCGATTGACTGATTCGATCGAATCAGTCTTCCCGCTCAAAAGTGTCAAATTCAAACGCAAGTTTTCCCGCCCAGACAGCCTGTTCATTCGATCGAACCAGATGTCTTCATTCGATCGAATCAGTTTGTATTCGATCGAACTGGTTTTCCCGCTCAAAGTGTCAAATTCAAATAGCTGATCGAACCAGTTCTTCATCCGATCGAATATGTGCTTCATCCGATCGAATCTGTGGTTCATTCGACCGAACCAGTTCTCATTCGATCGAACGTGTTCCAGACCAAAAAAAAAAAAAAAAAAAAAGAGTCTGGAACGCCTGCTTACACGAAAATTTGCCCAAGCCATTTTTATCAGTCAGGAAGCCTTCTGAAAAAGTTTGGCAAAAAATAAAATTTTTTCGACAAAATTTCCGGGAAATTTTCGGTTAATTTTCGGGTCAGTGATGAAGATTTTTCTGGACATCCTATACAAGTTGATTACAATCCAGAAAAAGTTTGGTGACAGTGAAATTTTCACTGATATTTGCCGGCAAAGTCAGAGCGTTTAAATGTTTAATGGTTAAAGCGGCAAATTGGGGCAATGAACAAAGCACAATCACCTGAAGGAATTATCGTTTACAAGTTTAATGGATAACCCCTTGTTCATTGAGCTTCTACAGTGGTGATTGTTATAAGAACACAGAAGAACAGAGAAAAGTGATTACTGATGAGGTATGATGTTATTGTGGGGTAGTCAGGAGCATCTGACTATTTATGGGCCAACCAAGTTTAATTTATTGTCCGCATTCTGAAGATTCTGCTTTGTGGAGAGAATCTGAGTTTGAGTTATTGTGGGGTAGTCAGGAGCATCTGACTATTTATGGGCCAATCATGTTAAATATTTATTTTCCGCATGTGAGAATTCCGCTTTGTGGAGGGAATTCTGTTGAAAATTGGTGATTCGCAATCACGAAGTTAATGATGTGTCTTTGTCTCCGATGATGAATCTGCATACAAACTAATCTGTTTAGGGGGAGTAGCTGTGGATTGGAAGCCTCTGTCATTTGTCCAATACATGTTGGTGAAGTAACCGTGTGGGTGAAGATTCGCCGATAGTAAGTCGCGCAGCGGAAGCGTGCATGTATTGTCATGTCTATATATTGGGATACACGTCAACGTCTGAGGGGGAATTTCTACAGTTGGTTGTTTTAAACAGATTATTTAGTCTGAAGATGTCAGCAATGGAGAACACTTTGCATCATTAACCGAGAGTTCAGTCTAAGGGGGAATCTTGCTGCAATGATGGTATTCTTCAACGTGATTATCAAGATAAAGCAGAAGATTTGACTGAAGATTGCAAGAGGTGTCTACAGCAATTCGCAAGCAACGTCCAAGGGGGAATTTGTTGGTGCACATTTTGTGGCCGTCGCTTGGCGAATAGTTTAGAATGTTTATGTTGTATGCTGTACACCTAGGTAGTGGTTCACGCTGAAAGTGATCCATTTGAAAGAGCATTTTCAAATGGATACTCATTCGATCGAATGAGTTTCTGATTCGATCGAATGAGTCTGCCATTCGATCGAATAGGACTCATTCGATCGAATGAGTCTGCCATTCGATCGAATAGGACTCATTCGATCGAATGAGTCCTGACCGAATGGCAGCGGGTATAAATACCAGCTTTCAGTCGTGAACAGGAAAAGGTTTTCGAGGTTTTTGCGTGCCCGGAGCCCAGGTGCTGTCCGGATGAGGGGGGAGGCCATGCTCGACCTCCCCCTGCCATAGATCGTGATTTCTCTGTTTAAACAAGCATGTAACCGTTCGCGTTTATCAATAAAGTGTTTGTTTTTATCTTTGATCTGTGGTTGAAACCTTCCGTCCCGAACCTGCTCGGATCGTCACCGGTCCTACAAATTAAAAAGTTACTCAAATTCATCTTATTTATTAGAACACATCATTCCCGAGTTCCGAGGCAAAAAGGAAAGAGGCGTGGGATATAACAATGTCCCACCCCCGATCCTGAATCAATTTTCAAGCACACCAGGAGCTGTGCCGGATGATGAATCAAATGATTATATACCCGAGGACACAAACCAAATTTCTAAGTCTAAGGGTAAAGAAGTCATTGACCCGGCTCCTGAGTCCAAACAAAATGTTGATGCCACAGACTTAGGTTCCAGAACTAAATCGGGCCCACCACCATCTAAGTCAAAGGCAACAACAACAAGAAGTTCTCAGAAGAAAAAGTTTAATCCTAAATCTGAGAAAGTCTATGTGGAACATAGTACCCAGTTTGTAAAGGAGGGTAACGTTAATGAAAAACATAATTTCCCAAAACACCCTCCTAGACAAACTTCACCCCAAAATGTCAAATCCAGGGGGTACTATGATAACAGACAAAACCAGAGTTATTTCTCTCCACCAAGTCAAAGGGGGAGAAACTACTGTTTTTCGTGTGGAGAGGTAGGGCATATAGCAAGATTTTGCTATAAGTACACGGATCCTAAGCAGTACATATCGACTCCGGATCCGAGGTATGTCAAGTCACCTCCTAGGAGGCGACCGACCATTGACATTCAAGGTCAAGAACGGTTTCACACACCGAGGTCGGTTTCTCCTCGGAAACCTCAGCCAACCTCACCACACCAATCCCCAAACCCCTCAGATCCAAGTGTTTCCACTTCGACAAGTGAAACTCAGTCTTCAACCAGCTATCTCAAACATGCTGAGAAGAAGACTGACTTTTGGAAACCTAAGAAAACTAACACTGTTGATAACAACGTCAAATCTGAAAACAGTGTTAATGAGGGTAAATGGATTGAATTGTTCATTCGTGATGAAGATGGAAAACCCAAGACCTTAAGGGCTTGGGTTTCCAATGATATTTAAACCTTTTGTTTTTGTGTGCAGGTTGCTCTATATGATCCAAGATTCAACATGTGGATCATAGACTCAGGAGCTTCCAGGCACATGACTGGAAACATGAATCTCCTTTCAAGTGTCAGACAAATAAAAGGAGGTGCAGTTTCCTTTGCAGGAAATCAAGGAGGTTATATCACGGCCCAAGGAATGGTGTCTAATGGGCGAATTTCGTTTGAGAAAGTAAATTTCATCAAAGAGTTGGAGAACAACCTGTTGTCGATAAGTCAAATCTGCGACAAAGGTTTCAAAGTTATGTTTGACGACCGAGATTGCCACATCTTGCCTAAGGATTTCAACTTTCCTGAAGACAAGGTTTTAATGTCAGCTGCACGCCAGAGTGATCTTTACATTCTGGATATGGCTAAGGCAGGGTCAACGTCTCCAACGGCGACATGTTTCGTGTCCAAGGCATCCGAACGTGATACTGTCTTATGGCATAGACGGATGGGACACATAAATGTCAGGAACATGAACAAGCTTGTGCACCGCAGACTAGTTGAGGGAGTTAATCTGAGAAGTTTTCGTCTCCCTGATTCATGTGTGAAGTGCAAAGCCGGAAAGCAAATAAAAAGGTCCCACAAGTCTAAGAGTTTCCACTCAATTGATATTCCGTTGGAACTCCTGCATATGGATCTTTTTGGCCCAATAAGCGTCAAAAGTATCTCTGGGCACTCATACTGTCTAGTGGTTACTGATGAATATTCTAGATTCTCTTGGGTGTTTTTCTTGAAAGTAAAATCAGAAACGTTTGGGTGTATACAACTGCTGGTTACAACTATTGAGTCTCAATACAATCTGAAGGTTCGAAGAATGCGGTCAGATAACGGTACAGAATTTAAAAATGCGAATGTTGAAAATTTCTGCAAAGAAAAAGGGATCGTTCAGGAGTTCAGTGCCCCATATGTTCCACAAATGAACGGGGTTGCTGAAAGGAAAAATCGTACGTTAATCGAGACAGCAAGAACAATGTTAGCCGACTCAGTGTTACCTGTTACGTTTTGGAGTGAGGCAATTGCCAACGCCTGTTTCACATTAAATCGGGTAGGCATCGTCAAGCGCCACGGCAAGACAAGTTTCGAGCTTCTTCAACGACGAAGGCCTAACTTAGAGCACCTGGAACCATTCGGGGCTCTTTGCACGTTACTTAAAAGGCAAGTCGATAATAAGTTCGAGGAGAAGATCATCAACGGCTATTTTCTGGGTTACAGCATACCTCTCAAAAGGGTCTTCAACAGAACAACAAAATTAGTTGAAGAATGGTACCATGTCGATGTTCAACGCTACACAGAACCAGCCAAGGGGACAGGAGAAGACTGGTTGTTTGATTATGACAAACTGTTCAAGTCATTCAATCTGTATGAGATTGCTATTCAAATGATGTATGAGGCGCAAAATGCACCTCCTGATGAATCTTTGCAATCTTCAACTCATCCTGGTCCGTCATCATCTTCCTCCACAGAGTCTAGCGATCAAGTTCAAGAATCTTCCGAATCTGAATCTGAAGATGAATCTCCAGCAGATGATGTACAATCGGCACCAACTCAGGTTACGTCACAACCTTCATCGTCAAATCAAGAAGTGCCGAATGCAGATCAGCCTCTAACGTCTACTTCAGAGGCACCACAATCCGCTCCAGTTCCTGAGCCGAACTTAACTAACTTGGAACAAAATGTTGTCGTTTCTGACAATCCGGTTGTTAGGACTGAACGTGATCATCCACAAGACAACATTATAGGGGACTTTCAACAGGGTGTCAAAACTCGGCGACAGCTGAATTTTGGTCTCTACACAGAAATGATGGAGTCAGGATCAGTTGCTCTTAATGCCCATGAATGCTTCTTAGCACAAGAAGAACCACACAGCACCACCGATGCGCTGAAAGATTCCAACTGGGTCTCAGCCATGCAAGAGGAATTATTGCAGTTTAAAAGACTTGGTGTGTGGAAGCTGGTGGATCTCCCCAAAGGACAGAAGAAAATTGGCACTAAGTGGGTACTAAAATGTAAACGTGACGATCGTGGAGTGATTGTTCGCAACAAAGCCCGCCTGGTGGTCCAAGGGTTTAGGCAAATCGAAGGCCTAGACTACAATGAGGTATATGCTCCGGTTGCTCGTTTGGAGGCAATCCGGATGTTCTTGGCGTATGCATCTTTCAAGAAATTCAAAGTATATCAAATGGACGTCAAGAGTGCCTTTTTGTACGGTCACATCGAAGAGACCGTATATGTGGCACAACCTCCAGGTTTTGAAGACCCATATCACAAGGACAAAGCCTATCTGCTCAACAAGGCTTTGTACGGTCTTCACCAAGCCCCGAGAGCTTGGTATAAAGAACTATCCAAACACCTTCTGAACAACGGGTTTAGAAGGGGAACCATTGACTGCACACTATTCTCAAAAGAAAAAGAAGGAGATCTAATTATGGTACAAGTGTACGTGGACGACATCATCTTCGGGTCCACGAATAAAACACTTTGTAAGGAGTTCGAACAAGTGATGAAAGAAAAATTTGAAATGAGCTCCATGGGTGAGATGAAGTTCTTCTTAGGACTTCAAGTTGATCAAAAAGATTCCGGTATCTTCATTCACCAGACAAAATACGTCAATGACATCTTGAAACGGTTTGAGATGTTGAGTTCTTCTTCACAGGGAACTCCTTTAGAGGTTAATCACGGGATTAATCCTGACGAGAAGGGTGAATTGATCAATCCAACTCACTATAGAGGGATCATCGGATCTCTAATGTACCTGACTGCTTCTCGGCCAGACATAATGTTTGCTACGTGTCTCTGTGCACGTTACCAGTCAAAGCCGAAGGTCTCCCATCTGATTGCAGTCAAAAGAATTTTGCGTTATCTGAAGGGTACTCCAGATTGGGGTCTTTGGTATCCTCATGATGATAACTTTGATCTACATGCGTACAGTGATTCGGACTATGGTGGTTGTAAACTCGATTACAAATCAACAACAGCAGGATGTCAGTTCTTTGGAAGTCGTTTAGTAACGTGGCAATGCAAAAAGCAGACGTCAGTCTCCACTTCAACAGCTGAGGCGGAATATATTGCGGCTGCCAGTTGCTGTTCTCAAGTTATTTGGATTCAGCAACAAATGCGTGACTACGGTATTGAATGTTCTACTACTCCCATATATATTGATAATTCTGCTGCAATTTCAATTACCAAAAATCCGGTCCATTTTAGCAAAACGAAGCACATCGAAATTCGATATCACTTCCTTCGTGATTGCTACGAAAAGAAGTTAATCGATGTGATAAAAATCCCCACTCAGGAACAACGCGCTGATCTCTTCACTAAAGCATTTGATAAACCACGGTTTTTATATTTACTAGAGATCAACGGCGTTAAACGTATATCAGATGATGTTCCTGAAGATATCATTTAAATTGTTTTCATTTTTTCTTTTCTTAAAAATTTGAAAAAGTCCAAAAAGATTTTGTTTTTTATAAATTCTAGGGGGAGAAAGGTTTCAATAAAAACCAAAAACAATATAAAATACAAAAACCCAAAAACATTAAAAAATTTCAAAATTTTGAGAAGTTGATCTTGTTACAAGAAAGGTGATAGTACACAGACGCTATCATACTGAGACATCAAAAAGATTTGTTATGTCTGTACAGCTTATTTTCATTTTTCAAATATTAAATTTTTATACATCACTATCGCTTAAAATTATGTCGGTTACCTCAGTTTGATGGACACATTTTCGGATGTGTGTTGGTCCTTACTTCTACTAGTAGATTATGAGGATAGCCATTAACCAGATGACTGAAAGTGATCGGGGCGGGTTTTGATGGGTCTTTATTCTTTCGCTGAAAAATAGTCGGTTATACTTAGTTAGAAGGACACATACTCGTATGTGGTCGGTCCAGTTGATCCATTGGATCTTCAGGATAGCCGTTTACCTGAAGACTTTGACTTGATCGGGGCGAAATAATTTAAACGTTATATGTTTTAAAAAGACATTCATATATATTCAGAAAATGAGAAATTGATCCAACCTTGGAAAATGATAGATACACTGATTCTGTGTGCTTAACTAGTGAAGTTATTAGGCTTAAAAGGCTTTAGAACGGTCATTGTGTGTCATGGTAGCTTTTTATGGTGCGTAAAAGTAGATGTGATACAAACTAAATCTACTCGATTTTACGTGGAAACTCCTTAAGAGTTTTGTATGTCTTCATATATATCTTTCCGAATGATAGGCAGAAAAGCGATTACCCAGTCATACACGAGCCCATAAGTGTTCTGATTCCCGTAAAGATAGTGTGTGAAGAAACTGCAGTGATCCAGATTCGGGACTTGCAATTGTTTACTACTCTGAAGTCTATGTTAAAAAAAAAAAAAAAAAAAAAAAAAAAAAAAAAAAAAAAAAAAAAAATTACATTATGAGTGATTGAAACATTCTAGAGTTAACAATGTCAAGACTTCTCAATCATGGAGTAAGAAAGAAAGAAAACGGGAAGCAGATGAAGACACTTACAACTTTAATCAGACACTATGGGTCAAGGTCAATTCGGGGTGACTTGGGGAAAGCCAAATACGCCTTGAGAATAGATAGGAGGCATCATAATCTCTGAGTTGATACCCACTTAAATTTTGAGACATAATTGAACCTAACTCGTATCACAGAAACGATGAAAACCATTTTAAGTTATTTACATGCTCACAACCTGTTTCTTTATGTCATAATACAGCTAAACACGGATCTGTGTGACAGTCACGTAATTAGTATGATTCCTGTTCGGATCTTTCTCACAAAAAGAATATTCATTATGTCTTGTTTAACTTCGTTTATTCGTAAAAAAAAAAAAAAAAAAAAAAAAAAAAAAAAAAAAAAAAAATCTCAGTAGACAGTCATATACGTCTGTATGATTTCTTATTATAGATCCTTCTCAACCAAAAATAATGTGTTTTAAAATTTTTGTACAGTTGCTTATTTCAGTTTGAATATTATAAAAAAAAAAAAAAAAAAAAAAAAAAAAAAAAAAAAAAAAAAGATTTTTAATTCTGAATTAATCTTTTTATTTTTATTTATTTTATTCTGCTTTAATGTTGATGAGAAATCATCGTGACAGGTAGTCTGATCCCTGTCCCTCCCTGTAAATATTTTGATAAAAACCAAAAAGATTTTATTTCTATTTATTTTTTTTTCTTTTTCTTTCTCATTTTATCTATTTCTGTTTGTTTGAGAATCGATGAGAAATCATCGTGACAGGTAGTCTGATCCCTGTCTGTTCCTACTAAATGTTTATCCAGTGTGTAGGAATGAAAGAGAAACTTCATGCAGGTTGCTAAATGTTCATCTGTGCAACAGGCTATGCATGAAAGAAAGAATGAAGAGACGAGAAAACCCAAGGATGTTTGAGCCTGATATTTTTCAATTGTTACTAATGTCTTATGATCTATCTGTTCTGTAGGAACGAAAATCTCAGGATTGGAAAATATCTAAGAAAACTAACCAAATGTCAAAAGTTTATGTTTTCGTGCAGGTTCAAAGGCATCACGATCGATGGACGGGAAATAAGATATTTAAAAATTTTTTTTCAAATGTTTCCCCATTCGATCGAATAGGTTGCTATTCGATCGAATAACTCGATCGAAGGAACTGATTCGATCGAATCAGTGGTTGAGGATTGCAAACAGTTGCGAAGAGACTCATTCGACCGAATAAGAATCTCATTCGATCGAATGGTCCAAACGAACAAGTCCGTTCGATCGAATAAGTCCAAAAACAGTATAAATACTCAAACTTATTCGATCGGTCAGTTAATTTCGAAATATATTACGGATTTTTGCTCTCAAATCTATTTTCCTCAAACCCTCTTTTTGATCCGATCATATTATTCGATTTTTCACGTAGATCACGAAAATGTAAGTTTTACATGTTTTTAACCGTGTTTTGATCGAGTTCTTGATCGTCTAAGTTTTCCGGGTTCGGTGTTCTTCGTTTCTGGGTTTCTGTTTGAATGAGTCGAACCAGTCCATTCGATCGAACGAGTTTCTTATTCGATCGAATGTGACTTATTCGACCACTAGTTCGATCGAATCAGAAGTCAACGATAAGATCTATCTCATTCGATTGTCTGTGATCGAACCAGATCTCATTCGATCGAATGAATAGCTCAACCGATCGAATGTGTTACTCGTTCGATCGAACTAGTCCAGAAAATTTGAAAAGTTTAAACGCATTCAGTCGTTTCAATATCTGTTCGTTCTAACACGTTTAAGTTTACAGATTCAATGGCTGAAGTTGCAGTAGTGGTTGCTCAGTACAAAACGTCCATCAAGCACAACATCGTGGCTTTTCTAGACGAAAAGTCGAGCCACGGGAAAGACTTTGCAACGGTGATAAAGTTTTTGAAGAGGTCAAGGATTTTTGGACCTATCTCGAGGGTCATTGAGCCGATAATGTCAATCCAACAGGAATTTTGGAGAAATGCCACGCACGACAAATCAGTCGTGCCGTCGGTTATTCGCTCCACCGTTAGAGGGCATGCAATTGTTATATCTGCCCAGGTCATTCGAGAAGTCTGTGGATTTGAAGATGATGAATCAGACCCGACCTCCCTACATCCTGCTGCAACAAGAGGATGTTTCGCACGTATGAAGTATGACGGCGACCTCAATGCCGGTCTGCTTCATAAGGCCAACTTGTGCCCCGAGTTCAAATATTTGGCACACGTTGTGATGCACTGCTTGGGCCCTCAACGAACCAGCTTTGACAAGCTGAGGGAAAGCATGCAGTTCACTGTAGCTGCTTTGGTGATGAACCGACCATACAACTTCTCTCAGATGACTTTCGGTCATATGGTCGAGAACATCACGTTGAAGCAAGGGAAAAGTGAGAAGTTTCTACAGTACCCACGGTTCGTGCAAATGATTGTCGATACTCAAGCACCGGGATTACTGAAAGAAAACGAAGGTGATGTGGTGAAACTGGACCACATGAAGAATGAGACTCTCAACCGTCTAAAATCTTACAAAGAACGTCCAACCAGGCCACCACTCAAAAGATGCTTCGGGCATTTGGTGAATCCGTCTTACAGGGCCCCTCCTAAAAGGAAATGGAGAAATGATACCAGTGACTCAGACGTCGAAAACTTACCTTTGCAGGAATCAAGCGACGACTCTGACACTGAGGAGGTGGCGGTCCCTGAAGATACAAGGACCGAAGCTGAAAAGGAGGCTGATTCGTTTCTAAATGAAGAAGAGTTGGAAACTGGTGAGGAAGTCAGAGCCGTGGAAAATCCGGCCGACATAGATGTAGGAGAAGAAAGGCCTGCAAAGAGGCAAAAGAAGAAGGTTACTCGGAAGTATCGAAGCTTATTTCCCGATCAACCGCGTCCCTCAATGTTACCATCCGTCGGGACTTCTGCTGCTCCTCCTGCTCAACCAGCACAGCCACCAACACCGCAGTCAGCTCAACAACCTATTCCTCAAGCTCAACCTGAAATGGCCATACCTCAAAAGGTTGCATCCGAACTTGCTGATTTGCACAAGGCGATGATGAAGATGTTACTGTTCAAGGCAGAGCAAGAAGAACAGAATCGGCTCAGAGATGAGCAGATTGCTAAACTTCAAGCTGAGAACGAAATGCTCAGGCTTGAAAATAGTCAGTTAAATGCTACTGTCGCTGAACAGGGATCTTCGATCAATGAACAAGGTTCTTTGATCACCGAGCTGAGAGAGTCAAATCTACGCCTTGAAGCAAGAGTGACTGAGCTGAAGGGTGATGTTCTTCGTCTGGAAGGTCCAACCAATGTCGATGTGGACACAGACGAACTGGACTCTTCTGATGATGGAGGTGAAGGTAGTTAAGAGTATTTTGAGTGAATGTAGTAAGGACTTAAATGTTAAATCTTTTCAATTAATGATTTGTTTGTAAACCTAGTTTCATATGTAATGATATTGTATTTAATGTTTATGATATTACATATGTTTACTTAAATTTGTTGTTACTTTGTGTTTGTGTAATCAAACAGGTGATGCTGATCCGTTTAATGTCCAACCGCTGCAATCAAAAACAGCTGCGGAATATTTCACGTTTTTACTGGACAATCCAGATGAGCAGCAATTCTTCGCAAGTGGAGACTTGGAAGAAGGTGAAATTTCTCACAATTTCACAGAAGAAGAACTGGAACATATGTTTGAGCTATACAATGAAGAAACAGGCAAGTATCTGGCTTTGCCTTCAACAGAACAAACATCTTCTTCGGCTGCTACACCTGACTCAACATCATCCACGGCCGCTGATCCCTCTCAATTCGATGAAGTCGAAATGGAAGACTTGACGCAGGAAGAATATCCAGAGTACTACACGTCTCAAACTGAAGATCTTCCTAACTCGGCAAGCTTCTTTCAAAATGTAACAGAGGAGGAAATACAGAAGAAGGCTGACGAAAGGTCAAACACAATGAAACAGCCTTCTGATGCAGATCAAGCCGATTTCGTTGAGAAAACTGAAGAGTGCAAGAAAGCTTTCAACGCTATTCTTGAGAAGATAAGGTCCAGACGACAAGCAAAGCCGACCATTCCTCACACAATGTCCTATAAGATGAAGGGTCGTAGAACTTCAGGTGAAATAATTGCTTGGGCGTGTCTGAAGGATCTTAATTGCATTGCTGTCAAGAGAGAAAAAGGGGTTGAGTACTTTCAACGTATCACTGACTTGAAGACTCTTCCTACTTTTGATCTAAACCGTCTTAACTATCTTGATATGCTTTATGCAAGTTCATCTCCATTTGCAACGTATTATCAGAGTGTATTGCGAATGGAATACAGCTCAAAATGGAAGATGATCACTCCACAAAGGCCAAAGAGATATACAAGTAAAAGGGAGATCGATCCGATCACCAACAGGCCAAAGATTGTTTTGAAGTACATGCCACCACTCACGATGAAGAAGATTCCTCTAAGAAAGATGAAGCAGGACTTCTACAAAGCGTTCAGGCATTGGTACTATGACGGAAGACTGCATGAAGCAGTCATCGTGCTCAACGACAATGGAAATTGGAGCACAATTCGTATCTTTGATCCTATGTGGCTCACAAACTTGTCACGGGAGGACGTCTACACGCTGTACAAGACAGAGATTCTCTACGCCCCCGAAGACATGGAGCAAGCTTTAACGTATAGAAATGTCATTAGGATCTGCTTTGCCTATGACATACATGCAGGATCAAATTGGAAAGAGCAACAGAAGAAGTATGCACAAGAGACTGAAGCTTAATTGTCATGTTTATTTTGTTTCTTGTTGTAATGAAAGGTTTAATCTTCTGGTTGTAATTGTTTTTGAGTTGAATGTAATTTGTTTTGGAACATTGTGATAGATTGTGCTTAAATGTTTATCTAAAGTTTCAATTGACAGCTTCTCAGGATATGCGGAACCTATGGTAAGTCTGACTGACTGGACCATTTGATCCTGAGAGAACTTCATGATGAAAGGAGTTCGTGGATGCAACATGCGCACCATTAGCTTTGAGAAAAGAGAGAGTGAGATAACTCCAAGGGGGAGTTACGATCGAGCAAGAGAACTCGATTGATTGTAAGTAAATAGAACTGGCTCCAAGGGGGAGTTTGTTAGGACATGAAATGTCATGTGTATGTCCCCAGTTCTATCAGGATGGTTCGATATGAAGATAACGATCGTGAAACTAAGTTAACGGACTGAAAATGTCAAAAGAAACTGATTCGATCGAATCAGTGACTGATTCGATCGAACCAGGTCTCGTTCGATCGAATGAGAGACTCATTCGATCGAACCAGTTTTCGATATATAAACGAAACTTAGGAAATTTCACAAGAGAGCACACATTCTACACACAGTCACGAACCACCACTCTGCTGAAATACTCTCTGCCCGTTCTTCACGTGTCGGTCCTTTCCTCCGTCCCTAGGTGTCAAACCGTCTTAGGAATCGTTACCGCGCGTTGTTGATCACCACTGAATCGCCGTGTTAGAGGATTCCGCACTCTAACACGTTGCCCCGTGAATCGTTGGGAAACCGTGTCCCGCACCGGTCCGACACAATAGGTGCAAAGACTTCCTCAAAGTCTATTCCTTCTTCTTGAAGGCAACCCAGTGCCACAAGTCTAGCTTTATTCTAGATCACCAAACCCCTCTCATCCCTTTTGTTTCTAAAAACACATTTTGTGCCAATTGCAGACCTGTTTCTTGGCCTATCAACAAGATCCCAAACATGTAAATCTCTGAAATGTGCCAATTCCTCCTGCATTGCCTACACCCAACTATTGTCCTTTAGTGCTTGAACAATGTTCTTTGGTTCTATTTGGGATAGAAAGCAGGAGTATAAACAGATATTTGCAATTTCAGAATGGCTTCTAGTGACTCTTTCATGTATATTTCCAATGATGTTCTCAGAGGGATGATTCTATTCAACATAGGGAGTTTGCACTATCATATCAGCAGACACAGTTGTGTCAAGATTTGATTAATTGAGTTCTGGTTCCTTAATGATCAATTTAGTTTCTGCATCATGAAACTCTAGTGCTTCTTCTTTTTTTGTTTTGAAGTGGATGCACCATTGTTTTCCAAATTTAATCTTTCAAATAGTTCTTGAAATCTTGCAGGTGTTACAACTTCTTCTTCATTTGTTTGGTTGCTTGGGTTTCCCTCAGTCTGAATTTGATCATTTTTGCATCTCTTGATTTTATTGATTAAAATCTACATGATCTTGTTCTGGACTATGATTGTTCTCTTGATTATTGTCTTGAACTTGTTCAACAATATCATTTGAGGGAACCTTTACAAATGTATACACCTTCTCTTTACTAGCAACCTTCTTCCACAACTCTTCTAAGTCAAGTGTTTTCTTCTTTTTCTCTTCAATTACACTGGTCTTGTAGAATGAGTCATCAAAGTCTTCAGGATATATCTTGAATGACTTTATCAATTTCTCATGATCAAACAGCCATGCTGCACCATCAACTGTGTTGACTGATTCTCATTAAAGATGATGACAGATGATTCAATAACACTCAAATGGTCTTCTACATATACTCTGTATGCTTTTGAGTATGTAGAATATCCAACAAAGAAACATTATAAAGATTATGTTTGAAACTTGTTCAAATAATCCTTTGTGTTTAAAAGAAAACATTTGCATCCAAAGGGCTTGAAAAACTTGATATAAGGCTTTCTATTAAAGAATATTTCATATGGTGTCTTGTTATGCCTTTTGTTGACAAGTATCCTATTCTGAACATAGCAGGCAGTATTTATGGCTTCAGCCTAAAATGTAACTGGCAGATTAGCATCTGCTAACATGGTTCTTGCAGCTTCAATAAGTGTTCTATTTCTTCTTTCTACAACACCATTTTGTTCAGGAGTTCAAGTAGCTGAGAATTGTTGAAGTATTCCCTTTCCAGTGCAAAACTCTTCCATAACTCCATTTTTGAACTCTGTACCATTGTCACTTCTCATCATTTTAACCTTCTTACTTAGTTTGTTCTCAATCATTGTCACACATCCCTTAATCAACTCTGCAGTCTCATCCTTTGTACTTAGGAAATAAACCCAAGTATATCTTGAATAATCATCAATGATCACAAGACAATATCTTTTCTTTCCTATACTTAGTACACTCACAGGACCAAAGAGATCCATGTGAAGTAATTCAAGTACTTGATCAATTGAATTGATGAGCTTTGTCTTATGAGAGGATTTGTGCTGCTTGCCTTTTTGGCATGAACTATAATGATCTTCTAATTTGAACTCTCTTGTAGGTAAGCCAATTACATGCTCACCTTTGACAAGTCTATTCATGTTCTTCAGATTTACATGACACAATTTCCTATGCCACAATTTTGACTCATTTTCAGTGGCTTTGGAAACAAAATATGCACCTCCCCTTGAAACAGCTTCTTTCATATTCAACTCATACAAGTTGTCATTTCTTGGGGCCATCATCATAATCATTTCAGGTGGGATTACAAATTTAGGTTTTAGGATGAAACAATGTGAGTCATCAAACCCAACTTTGTAACCCTTATCACACATTTGTGATATGCTTAGCAGATTATACTGTAGACCTCCAACATGAAACACATTATCAAATGAAACTTTTCCATTTGTTAAAATTCCCCTCCCAACAATCTTTCGACCATTCTCATCACTTCTAAATGCTATAGGACCTTCAAACTTTTCTTCATAATTAACAACTGACCTTTTGTCACAAGTCATGTGCCTAGAACATCCACTATCCATGTACCATATTTCATTCAGAGGAGTGGACTGTTCCTGCACAAAAGAAAGAGTTTGATTAGTTGAGTGATAAAGTGCAAGCTATTTCAACTTGCAGCTCATCAGTTTCAAATTCTGTGGCAGCTTGGAAAGTGAGGATTGTTGGCATAGGATCTTCATGAGTGACTTCAATATTGTCTGAATTGTCTGTTTCATAACCACACTCTCTTGGAGTTTTAACAAATGAGGTTGAGCTGTTGCATTTTACTGATGCAGTGTCATACTCTTGTACCACATAGTCTTTCTTTTCTGAGTGATCTCTTACATTACCAACTGTCTCCACCTTAGCCTCAACCTTAGGTTTCCAAAGGAATCCTTCTGGTTCATAACCATGTTTCATTAGAAACTTCTCATCACCAGTAAGTTCAGTTGGTTTCTTTCTAGGAAAGATACCTCTGATTCTTGTTTCTCACTGTTTGGTGATCCTTGAGAGCTATCAGATTTGACATATTGTGTTTCCTTTTTAGTAATGATTTTCAAGGGCTGAAAGTTCTTCTTGATATCTTTCTCATGCTTCTTAGGAGATCTACTCCTTTTAGGTTGTTCAACCATATGTTTCTTGATCTTTACTGATGGTTTCAATTTAACATCATTCAATGCTTCCTTTTCACACACCTTTCCCTTTCTCAGGTATTCATCATACTTTTACTTGCACAAAGAAAAGTCTTGTCCATACTTTGTCTCTTCTGGGACATGAAAGGGCTTGAAGTTGTGTCTGTCATTACAAGAATATGTGTGATGACCATACTCATCACACTTCTTGCACCAAAATTTTCCCTTTTATTTTTCATGATCACTTCCTTTTCTGAACCTTTCACTTGGTCTTGGGGCTTTGACTCCAAGTCTCTTATGAGGCTTTAAACCATCAAAATCTATTGAGAAAGGAACAAATTCCTCAATCTTGATGTCTTGTCTTCCAATCTTGCTTTTGACAAACACAATTTTCTTCATGTTTAATGGTTCTTCAGTTTGAATTTATCTATGCCTTGACTGCCTCTTTTCATATTCTTCCATGGTTTCCACTTCCCCAATGTCAAACACCTCATGACTGGAGAAAACATGGTAAACTGGAATGAAGTTCTCAACATTAACTTCTTCAGTTTCTCTTTTCTTTTTGTTTTTGCTTATCCTCTCCAATATATCCATACTTGGTGTCTTGACTATATTGTAGCTTACCTTCTTTCTCTCACATATATCAAAGGATACATGTTCTCTTCTAAGTCGTTCATTCATTTTCTTCATCTTGGGTGTTACTGGTGGAAGTTTTTCAATTGAATCAGGTTTCTTGTATCTTCTTCCTCTTTCAGCAGCTTTGATTTCCTCATCAATGATTTGATCACTTAAATCACTTAAATCATCTTGATTCAGATCAATAGAATCATAGTCATCTTCAGAGACTTGAACTCCAATTGACTTGTCCTCCTTCACCTCTTCCTTTACCACAAATTCCCCTTTTTCATTCACCTCAACATTTTTATATAAATCAACAAACTCTTCTTTGTCTTGAAAGACATCTTTGAATTGTTGTAGATATGCATCTCTTTTCTCTTTATCAATCTTTGGCATAAAGTTGTTGTTGAAAGGTGGTGGTACTGCTTTGTATTTGTCTTTTTCTTTTACTTGGTTTAGAATTACACAAATATTTCCTGTGGAAACCAAGTTCTTCAAGAATTCATTCTCAACATGAAGTTTTGTGTACTGCACCTTTTCTTCAACAATCATTTTCTTCAACCCATCTATCTCAGTTGTAAACCTTTTCTGAGCTCTATAACTGATTACACAGTCTTCTTCCAAACTTTTCATTCTTTCTTCACTTATCAGCTCACTTGCCTCATACCCGTTGATAATACTTCGTTTCTTAAAACACTCACTTTCCAGCTTGCCTACTTTTACTTTTAGATCATTGATAAGTTCATGTAAATCAACAGTAGAAGCAAAGTGTACCTGAGATGATGATCCAGCCTCTTTCTCAATCAAGGCCATGAATGCCACATTTGTTTTCTTGATGCCATCTGCAATATCTTCTTCATGATGGCTCCAGTCAAAATTACCCTCATGCTGTGTAGTTACAGCCACATTTCTTTGATTCCTGGGTTGATTTTGGTTGGTTGGGACATTGTTATTTGGAGCAGTTTAAAGGTTTTGGTTTTTGTTACTTTGAAAACCTTGATTCTGTGGTACTCCTTGATGATGATTGTTCATTTGTGGTTGAAAGTTGTTGAAGTTAGGGTTATTTGAAACTGGTTCTGTTGATATTGATGCTGCAGATTTCTTGGTTGGTTTTGGTACTGGTTCATTTGAAAGTTTCTTGGCATGTTACATTCTCTTGCAAAATGACCAGGTTGATGGCAGTTATAGCAAATGGCTTTTGACTTGTCAAAACCAATTCTTTCATTAGGCCCTAATAGAAGTGATCTGGAAACAGGGCTTCTCCTCCTTAATCACCTCATTTTCAATCATTTCAATATCTGCAGCTTGAAGGAAGCACATATCTGCAGCCTTTGTTTTTTGATGTTCTTTAATTATATGTTTCCCTCAAACATTTCAAGGATTGCATCATACATATCCTTTGCGGTGGCATGATGTGCAACCTTGGTCAATATTTCCCATGACAGACCTAGCTTTATCATAGCTAAGGCCCGGTCATCTACCTTTCTCAGTCTTTTACGCATAGCTGCAGTTGCAGCTGGATTTGCATCCTCAATGGTGACTTGTGGACCATTCTTAATAGAGTTCCACATATCAACATCATTATAACAAACCGCTGCCTCAAATAAGACCTTCCATTTTGTAAAGTTTTCCTGTCCATAAAGTCTAGGAATCTTATTAGTGCACTTCTTGTTCTTCTTAACCAGACATTTTGAAAATCGAAATCAGTTATTTCGAAAAAACAGACTTTAAAAGTAATCAGATCTGATAACCGGTGTTTCAGATCTGATGATCTGGTGCGAGTGGAACAAGATTTGGAATCAAAATTCAAAATTTATGTGAAATAAGGAAAAGAAAACACCTAAAAGTTGTGGATCTGGAAGAAAAATGAAGAACAAAGCAGCTGACGTCACTCTCCAGTGGAACAGTATCTTACTAAAATAGCAGCAACAAGCTCTGATACCACTTGTCAGGTCCCCGATTACAGGTAGATCTTACACAAATCAAGTCATAACTCACACAAATAAATGTGTTGACACGGGACTTAATGACGGGTTGCTATATTTAGAAAGAAAACCGTTTATTAAAGGCGGAATCAATAACAAATGATGTGGTTGCTGAACAGTAATCAAAGGTAACTAACACACACAATATTCACTCAAAAGATTTCCATTCATATAATATAAGTCATACAAATGATAATCAATTTAGGGTTTCTTGATGGGAAAGTTTATCCGTACGATTCTAGGACGGATGTCACACTTAGAAATATTCCTTCTTATCTGAAAAGTGTGATTGCTCAAATCCGTCTTTTGAGGCGTGTCATAAATTATTCTTTTTATAGGCCTGACACCCCTTTTATAACTGTCATTCCTTCTAGAAAACCTAAATACTTAAAAATATTCAAATTACATATTCAAAACTATTCTAAGTGTAAAACAAGTCTTCCGGGTAGGCTTTGTAGCAGTATTATCTTTCCGAGCAGGCTGTGTGCTCTGCCTTCCTTCAGTACTTGGTAACATAGAGGTGTTTCTGAGAACAGTTTCCGGGTAGACTTTACTTAAAGAGTATTTCACCATGGGAAATACTCACTGGGTAGACTTCAATCTTCTTGACTTTATCAGACTTTGTCCGACAAACTCTTACGAGCAACCTTGTTCTTCAATGGTCCTTTCAAATCTTTACTAGAAAATAGTATTAGCAAGTGTGCTCAGTAGCACTATTCCTTGCTTGAGTTGAACCCTGCCCGATGTTACTTAGAGATATTCCATTACTCATCAAGCATACTAAGACCACTATTATTAATGAATACCTTGCCCGGTCTTCCAATTAGCTTCATGAGCTTGGTCAGCCAAGAGCCTACTCTGAAGTAAACCTTACTCGGCTATGAAGAACAAACTTGCTAGATAAAGTGATCCTAGCCCGAGTATGTACTAATTATTGAACTTGGCCCGGTAATTACGCTAATATGTGAACCCTGCCCGGATATCCACTAAAGAAGAATTTTAGAAGATAACCTTGCACGATTGGCAAAATATCATGCCCGATTAAGTGAAACCTTACTCAGAAGTCTAAGGTGTGCCTGGTTCCATACTTGGCGAATTCTGAGGAGGTTGAGAAGATTCCAATATTCCATATACTCTCCTTCGGTCAAATCTTTGGCTCAACAAAAGTAGTAATATCCTCATCAACATTGGTTCGTTGATAAAGATCGGGATATTCCTCTACTGTCACATTTTCAACCTCGATCTGCTCATCTTCATAAAAAAACGACGTATTCATCTGAGGAATCGTCGTATCATGTAAGATATC
This sequence comes from Bidens hawaiensis, assembly GCF_021521415.1. Taxonomy (NCBI): domain Eukaryota; kingdom Viridiplantae; phylum Streptophyta; class Magnoliopsida; order Asterales; family Asteraceae; genus Bidens; species Bidens hawaiensis. Next base: position 197,315 of record NW_027493990.1, on the reverse strand, counting down.
CTCGTCGTTCACAACCTCCACATCATCCTCGGCTTCTAGAGCATCGATTTCTTCATCGTTCAGACCCAGTAATAAAGCAATATGTTCACGTGTTAGGGACTGATCGACGAACTGCCCTTCTTCAATATCATCAAGGTTGGTAGAGCTTATCAGAATGCCCTTCTTGTTATCCATGAACCGGATGGTGTTGGCTTTGATCGACTCAGTTGGTTTAGCATTCGTCGAGTCATGATGGACCATAATTTGTCTATCATTGCATCCACTTCCGCTCGTACAAGCACCAGAGGATGAGTCATGAGTTTGTTTCGGCTCACTAGCTCTCGTACATGAAGTGTCGGGATCATCATCGTCGTTCTTTAGCTTCTTTAATTCATCATCTTTACACTTGAGCTGAAGAATTAGATCCTCATGTTCTCTAATTTTCACCCCTAAAGCCGTGACAATCTCACGAAGCTCCTTCGTCTCTTTCTGACAGTAAGAGACATAACCCAATAGACGACTTTGATTCTGCATGAGTTGCTCTTGATCTTGACGATCAGCTGCCATTTGATTCTCATATAAATGAATCAAACTCAAGAGCATATTCATCTGACTTTCCGGGGGCAAAGTGTGAAATGACTGAGGTACCGGCTGCACGGGACCTTGAGGACGACTAATTCTCATAAACGAGACGTCCATCGGGGTAGTTTGCATCATGGTCGGTATCGAAGGAGTCACCGAAGTAGCAGTAGTAGGCCTTGGTGATAAAGATAAAATAGATTGAGGAATCATACCAAGCCTAGGATCCGAAGAAAGCCTAGTCGTAAAAGTTAATTCTGGGGTGCTAGTAGTAGCGGCACCGCCGGTCTTTGAGGAGTAGACGACCTTGGAATTTAAGGGCCAAACGACACACCTGCACCCTGTGATATCCAATGTTTGGATGGTTCACCACGAACCACCTCTTTCCCCTTACGCTTCCATTGAATAGCTTGAGTAATTATTGCCTCAACTTCAGCACGTCGTTGATTGTCATTCCCACCTTCATCACCATCATCTCCATAATCATTACCACCTTCGTTCCCACCTGGTCCCTCTTCACGTTCGGAACCCGAGTCATCATGGATCCAACGATCATCAGAAGGACATTCGTATGCTGGATTAGGTAAGTGACCAATTAAACATTTGGTCCTAGGCTGAGGATCTTGCCTATATGACTTCGTTCTCCTAACAGTATCTGCAGTCATGTGCTCCATGTTCAGCACATCATTCACCAATGTTTGATCAATCACCAAATTAGGAATAAGATCCTGAACGATCAACTTGATAAACCGTGGATACATCAGAAATTTACCTTGTCAATTCTTGACAAGGCAATTTTCTTTGAGATGATAGAAGATCATCTCCGAGTAGTTGAACGTATTGTTCAAAATCAATGCGAAGAATGCCGATTGAAGCATAATCCGGCACTCGTCATATCCACCTTTTCGTCCACCAAGGCAATGAATGAGGACGTGCAATAAATACTTGTACGTGGGGCACAAGTTTGCCTTGTTATACTGGATCGGTCAAGTTCACCAACATAGAACACACGTCCAAACAGACCACGGATCAACACCTTTTCAAACTCACTGGGGTTGTCCATATTGTCAACAAATTTCAACACCCGTCTGATCACCCCCGGAGTAATAATAATAAATTGCCCGTTGACTTCAGTAACAATTTGATTCTTTACCTCAACATATCGAGCTGAATTCCAGAACAGTCACACTATACTGAAATGTACAACTGGGTTAGCACTGACGGTATAACCAATTCGAGATCGTCTGATAAATGCTAGCAAAATCCAAAAAGTATCCTCATCAGCAATGTTCGTCCTGACTAAAGCACATATGTTATGCTTCTTGTCAAATGGCAACAACGGAGGTTCAGAAACTTGTTGTTTCTGTACTGGTTGTTGCACGACTGCAGGAGGATCATGTATAACTTTGTCTGCCATAACAAATAATATAAATATTTTTATAAATTCTTGTTTTAAATATTCAAAAATAAATCTAAGTGTAAATCGTTATTCTTTCTGATTCTTTATAACAAATTAGGTACTTCGTTATAACGAATTTCCGAAGTTGTTATCAATACGAGAACACGAACTATACATAACGAATCACCTTCGAAGGAATAACGAATTAGAGAATGAATGTGATGTAATTCTTTATTAACTTTACGAAAGAGTTGATTCGTTATGATATCAGTAACGAATTGAACACGAATGAGTTTCAATTCGTTATCACATAACGAATGGTCACCAATATATTTCAATCTTTGACTGATTGAAGTCAAGGTCAAAATTGGTATGAACCAAGAAAGTCAAACATGCAAATCCAGATTCAATTAGATCATGTAAGACGATGTAATGACTTTCAATAAGCACAAATCAACTCGGAAACATATCGACAATCGGTATATGTTACCCATTTTGACAAAATCTCAGTAAACATTAGATTAATTAATATTTCTTTCTATAAGTTAAAACCTATAACAAAATCGATTTAAAGGCCCATCAAATGATTATCAAATCCGACGAAACCTATTGCATTCTGATCGTCATTACCTTACGAATCTTAAATGATGAACAAAATATGGTTTCGTGATGATCGAATTTTCTGGAAAATTTTGGCAAGGGATTGTTTAAGGAAGATGAAAAGATGAATGAACGAATGAAGCGATTCGTTCTCCACTATTTCTTATATAAGACAAATCATCACATTTTTCAAGACAATGAATCAGTTGATTCGTTAATTTAAAATTAATGAATTAGCCAATTCGTTATTTCACTCGGAACACGTGGCCATGAGTGAGTAATTCGTTATAACTTATCAATAAGTGATAACGAACTAAAGATAAGTCGTGCCTAATTCGTTAAATATTAGATGACGAATTGGGTCATTCGTTACAGAGTGGCAGAAGCGAATTGAATGGTAACGAATTGAAGTAATTCGTTACTAAAATAACCCTATTCGTTATCCATAAATAACGAATTTACCATTAAATTAAATTCCTTTTCAATTTAATTTAAAATTAAATATTATCAAATTAAATAATTAAAGAATGAAACGAATAAAGAATGAATGAATAAATAAATCAACGAAACCTGTGTCCCGATAACCTGATACCTTATGAACCTTACCTGACGTGGTAAGATGTAATACCTTAATGTGCTTTACGCATAAAACACTTAACTTACAGAGAATTAAATAATATGTAAAAGAAAAATAATAAAGTCCTTTTGGAAATATTCATTTTCTTGTCAAAATGTTTACATTTAAAACCCGAAAAACAAACATAAAGTAGAAAATAAAATATTTTTGTGTTTATGTATGTTTTTCGAAAGCAGTTCATATTTTTGTATTTTTGATGAGTTTAAGAAGATAATCATATTAACCAAATTGCCTTCCATCGCAGTTTTATATTTCAGCGTTATTATGACTGACGTTAAGTCTGTCATTGATATTGTTATCCACTTAAATCATATAACAAATTTTCAAGAATTTTTGTGATATGACTAAATGTTCAATTAGAGCACAGAATATCAGAAACTATCAGCCTCTAATCTCAGTTCAAGCTTAATTTAATTTTTACTTTATCACCCCAACTTGACTAAAACCATTATATTGTCGATCAAAATTTTAATTTATTAATAATTTTGAGCAATGCACCAAGTTTCCTTTACTGTGAGTGAGTGGGTATGCACGAGTCCATCTGTAGGCTTACATACATTGTATCCCCTGGGTTCCGTTTCTTACTAGTATTGAGACGCGCACAAGGGAGGAACAAATGTGTGACTAACAGCGGATTTTGATCACGTCAGTAATTTAATTTGTACGATGTATAGCAGTGATCAAGTTTAATGACTTTGGGTTTGCTCTAAAAGCGTTTGAAATAGTCATGCATATGAATACCCAAATGATTTAGCCGCATAAAGACTCATAGTGTCCATAATCCTAATGCTTGTTATTTGCTCTATTTTATTTTTGGTGATCAGACAAATATAAGGCTTGATTATGATAGGCTATTACATTTCTGTCGTCATTACCGAGATTTTTGGTAGAGACTAACACCTATTTCAGTTTGGCGTTTCTTTATGTTTATATCTCATACTTTACTCTAATGGCTTGTTTAAGACCTATCATTGCACCAATGCAATTAAACACTCAACCTTTTAAGCTTATTAATTCCTTGACGCAGTATGTCGAGTCTAGTTTCCAGGGAATCCAAGTTTTTAATTTGTGGACATGTGGAAGTACTTTTTATTAATTTATAAATTAGTTGTGCAGTTCTGATTCGGGAAGCCTTTTTATAGGCTGATTTATTAATAGCATATCTCACAAAAGACAAGACAAATTGAGTTAATTCCATCTCTGGATGTTAATAAATTGAGTGTGGAATCGAATCCAATTGGCCTTGCATTAATTGGATTAGCCATGTAACAGGACTAGTCAAGAACGTTTTGTTGCGCATGATAATGACTGCTGTGTACCTACTGTTATGTTTTGATCCTTGTGATAAAACTGTATATGCTAAAAATATAATAAGTATATTTTAGAAACCTAACTCAAGTATGTTTCCGTGGTAAATTTTGGTGATTTTAGCTGCATGTTATGAATAGTGAAATAGAGTAATCATGACGTGTTAAATTCTGTCTCGGCAACTTAGCTGCTGAATTCTTGTTGGAATGTGTAAAGCTAATTGTTCGATCGATGTTTGAGTTGTGTTTGACATATGTGCACTTGTAGTTAATGATATACTGAAAATATATTGTATCAAGATTTAATACTATACTTGATAACACCCGTAACTTATCACTAACGTGTTGTCGAGTCGCCCTTGTTTCACAAACGTAACACGAACACACCTTATGCATAACTTTCATGTATCGAGTCTAGAGACTCACTGATAGTTCAAAGCACTTAGAAATCTAAGTTTTGTTTTAGAGCACTAGTGAGGGTTTTCTTTACGCACGCTTTTCTCGAACTTCAGTAACTTCGCAAACAGTGAGTTTCACGGCTCTTTTACCTTTTTAACGTTTTATTAGGGGCAGATAACATACTCCAAACGCTATAGATTTTGTTTATTATGTATGTATCACTTGTAAGACTAAGTGGCAAGAAACCAACTAAGTATTCAGAAATAATCAAACCGGTTAATATTGGATGATAGCTAGTCAGTGTTGAGTAGTACTACCGGGTTTGACAAACCCCACCCAACTCTAAACTTGACTGTAGGCCGAGTGGGCTTAATTTTGGCTAACACATTACCATGGTCGTGGTTGACATGGTGGCAAGGCTAACGTATAATCAGTCACCTTCGGTGTCGAACACTTAGTAATAGATGGTTGATAGGTTAGCTACCTATTGATATATATTCACATAAATCAATCTGGTAACGCTAAACCGCAACGCTTAATTTTATTTAAACTTATGAACTCACCAACCTTGTGTTGACATGCATTCACTAAACTCTTATGAATTAAATTTGTTTTAAATTTTAGCATGATAAGAGATGCTTTAATTCGTCCTGTGTGACGCAACAATTTACTTTACAGTTTACGCTTCCGCATTTTACTTGAGACTTGTATATCTTGGTTTTTTTTAAAACCTTTAATTATGATGTTTGATATAACTAATGACTTCGATCCTGTAAGTTCACACCCTCTGACGGTAAAACTCCGTTAGTGGATTTTGAGGGTGTGACAAACTGCAACCCTAAGAAGAAATTCATCTCCCCCATCGAGCTCATTTCAAACTTCGTCTGCATCGACTTCTCAAAATCCTTACAAAGCTTGTCATTTTTGAACCAAATATAATGTCATCGAAATATATTTGTACAAGGAGCAGATCATCTCCAACGTTCTTATAAAATAAAGCGCAATCCACAGTTCCTCGCTTGAAGCCGTTATCGGTAAGATGGTGAGCAAGTGTGCCGTACCAAGTTCTCGGGGCTTGGTGTAAACCATACAGGGCCTTGTTCAAACGGTAAACACGGTCCGGATAATCTGGATCTTCAAAACCAGGAGGCTGCAGAACAAACACCTCTTCATGTAATTCCCCATTAAGAAATGCACTTTTGACATCCATTTGATAAACTTAATGTTTTTGAAAGCAACATAGGCCAGGAATATTCGTATAGCTTCTAATCGTGCGACTGGAGCATACACTTCCGAGTAATCTATAACTTCTTGCTGATGAAAACCATGAACAACCAATCGTGCTTTGTTTCTTAAGATCACCCCTCGATCATCCTTCTTGCACTTAAATACCTACTTTGTCGGAATTGGTTTCTTGACTCTAACAGATTTATCAATGAGATCCCAAACACCTAGTCGATTAAACTGTTGCAATTCTTCTTGCATTGCTTCTACCCAAGATGGATCAGCAAGAACCATACGAACATTTGTCGGTTCTACTTGAGATAGAAAGCAAGTGTATTTCGTGAGATTCATGGTTCCCAAGGAATGCATATCGGCATACGCACACAATATGGAAACAGTAGAATTAGCAACTTGATGACATGTAAACACGGTCCGGATAATCAAGATCTTCAAAGGCAGTAGGTTGTAAAACAAACACTTCTTCATGCAATTCTCTATTGAGAAACACACTTTTCACATCCATGGATAGACCTTGATATTCTTATACGCTGCATAGGCCAAGAAAATACGTATAGCTTCCAGTCGACCAACAGGAGCATATACTTCGGTGTAATCAATGCCTTCTTGCTTATGAAATCCTTGAACAACAAGTCTAGCTTTATTTTGAACAATCACCCCACGGTCATCCTTTTTACATTTAAATAATCACTTCGTAGGAATCGACTTCTTCACTCTAGCAGGTTTATCAATAAGATCCCATACACCCAATCTTTGAAATTTTTGCAGTTTTTCCTGCATTGCCTCTAACCAAGATGGTTCAGCAAGAGCCATACAAATATTTGATGGTTCAACTTGAGAAAGAAAGCAAGTGTATTTAGCAAGATTTATCACCCCCGAAGTGTGCATAGCAACATAAAGACATAAAATGTTATCATCACCAGAAGAAACAATCTGATGACGTGTTTGCATACCTACATCAAGATCACCAATGATGTTTTCTTGCGGATGATAAAAATGAATCCGAAGAGTCGGATTTTCAGGCGCAACAACTGTTTCAGAAAAATTAGTGAGATTTTCTTCAGCATCATGAGATGATTCACCAGTGTCATGTGTTTCAGGAAGAGGAGCTGAAGAAGAATCAACAAAATTACCATCATCATATGATATGAAGATTACATCAAAAACATCTGATAGATCATCTTTTATGGCATCTTGAGAAATAGGACTAGAAGCTCTTGGTGATAAAAACTGATCTTCAAAATATGCACGCACCAAGTCTTCATCTGGTTGATCAACTATTAGAGTAAAAGAGTTGAATAAACTATCATAGTCAAACGTCCAGTCAGGTCCTTTACCTTGAGACGGGGTGGTATATTTTTGACAGTCAACATGATACCATTCCTCCACACAACCAGAAGTAAAATTAAATACTCTTTTCTTAGGAGATGCATAACCTAAGAAGTAGCCTTCAATAGCTTTTTCTTCAAATTTACCCGAGTCTCTTTTCAACATTGTACATGGGCATCCAAACGGTTCCAAGTACTTTAAATTAGGTTTTCTGTTGTTTAAGATTTCATAACTTGTCTTCTTAAGCTTCTTAATAGTCAAAACTCGATTAAGCGTATAACAAGCAGTATTCACAGCCTCGTTCCAGAATTGAACAAGAAGCTTAGAATCTGCAAGCATTGTTCTAGCTGCTTCAATCAAAGTTCTGTTTTTCCTCTCAGCAACACGATTCTGTTGTGGTACATAAGGAGCACTGTATTCTTGATGAATTCCTTTTTGAACACAAAAGAAATCCAATATAGTGTTTTTGAATTTAGTACCATTATCACTTCGAATTCTCCTCACTTTTTGCTTGTATAGTGATTCGATCTTAGTGATTAAATTTTGAACCAGAATAGGTGTTTGATCTTTCGAACTCATAAATAAAACCCATGAATATCTTGAATAATCATCGGTGACAACTAAACAATAACAATCCCCAGCGATACTCGCACGATTCAAAGGACCGAACAAATCCATATGAAGTCGTTCTAATGGTGTATCAATGAAATTAAATAACTTAGAAGGATGTGACTTTTTCTTTTGTTTGCCTTTCTTGCAAGCAACATAGTGGTCAGATAATTTAAAATGTTTCAAAGAAACACCTTCGACCAAGTCATTTGCCATTAAATAATTAACCTTTCGAACATGAATATGACCCATCCTACGATGCCATAGAATAGAGTCCTTCTCAGTTGCTTTAGATACGAAACATGTTTCAATTGATGTAGATACCTTAGAAATCATATTTAAGACATAAATATCATTCGATCGATGTGATCGCATGGCAACCATGTCCTCCGGAATGACGTATCCCGGTTTCAGAATCAGACATTCTTTATCGTTAAAATACAGTTGTGTACTTCTTTTCACAAATTTGCGACACACTTAATAAATTATGATTAAATTTGTCACAGTAATTGACTTTCTCAAATGTGATATGCCCATTTGAAACTTCACCCTCTTGTGTTATCATACCCCCAGATTTCCAGCAAAAGCAACATGCCCTCCTTGAATATTTCTAACATTTGTTAAGAGGTCTAGATCTCCAGTATTATGACGAGAACATCCATTGTCCATTATCCAGTTCTCACCAGACACGGTCTTGGATGTACCCTACACACAAAGTGAAAGTGATTAGTTCAAAAAGGCAGCCCAGCCCTCAGTCTTGGGTACCTTTTGAGTTTCATGGGAAGAATCAAACTTAACATAATTCAATTGTTGTTCAGCAACTTGGGAATAAGTTACACGCCTTTTAGACTTTCATCTTAGATAGGCAGATTGAACGATATTTGAGTTCACGTTCTTACAAATTGGCTCATTTGAGACAAACTTTGGTTTTACATGACCAGATGTTTCATTCACATGAATCACTTTACGTGGATTCACATTAGAGAACATTATGTGAGTTTCATCATCACAAGACAAAGGTCTTTTCAAAATCTCCTTTATCGTAGGAACCGGTTTGGATTGGTCCTTGACAAATGGATGAAGATTCTGAGACTTCTTATGTCCACAGTTTCTCATCACATGACCTTGTTGACCACAAAGAAAGAAACTTCTCATGTCCACATGATCATGTTGAGATTTGGCAAAAACTGATGCCACGGAAGGTTGATGACTTACAATTTTAGTAAAACTCCTGGCCAAATCATCAGACGACACATAATTCTTTTTCATGTAGAAATCAAGATTATAGCAGTTTGAAAAACTTTTTAATGTGTCAGTTCCATTTGATTTCACAAAATGAACTTTCTTTCCAGATTTTAACAATTGCTTAGCTTTAATCAATGGTTCTGATGTGTTTGATATTTTGGCACAAGCAAATTGACGTTCAAGATCTTGTATCTTTGAAGTTTCATTGTGAAAGACACTTTCGATCAGTTCCGGTTTGATAATACTAATCAGGATGTCTTTTTCAGTGAACATGGTGTCCAAACCTTTTAACTTAAGCACACGGCCAGTAGAAGGTTTACTTGCAACAGGATTGATGAAACGAAACAAATTCTCAACATAAATTTTTGGTTTTTCAGATTTCTTTGCTTTAACCTTAACATGTGTTTCCTTTTTCAAGCAACACAGTGGTTTTTCAGATTTCTTTGCTTTAACCTTAACAGGATTGATGAAACGAAACAGGATTGATGAATCTTTTTGCTTACCAGACACCTCAATAATTTCATTTAATAATCATGATGAATTTCTATATTTGCTCAGTTTATTTTTCAACTCAAGAACCTCATTTTCAAGTTCGATTATCTTGGAACGATGTTTCGAGATTTCTTGAAATTTTTTCTCATTAATTGTCATTTTGACAGACAATTCAGCCTTAAGATCATGGTTACTAACATACAATGCTTCGATTTTCTCCGTAGATCTCATTTGAGATTCTAATGATTATCTATAAGTGTCCTTAAGTGAAGCAACTTCTTTTACCAAACTGTCATTATGGGCTTTCAACGTTTCTAACTTAGGCTTGTTTGTCTCACAAGTAACACAAGGCACATTAGCAGACAATTTAACAAAGTTAGAAGAAGAGGACTAACCTCATCGATCTTAGCCATGCATGCAAATGTAGTTGGCTGCATACGACAAAAAATCATCAGAGTTTGAATCAGTGTCAATGTCAGATGATAGTTCATTCCCACTTGCATCTTGAAATCTTCCATGTGTCTCAAACATAGCCAAATTTGCTTGATTCTCATTGCATAATAAACGTTGAGACCAATCAGTTCCATCAGCAGTAGAAAGTAAGGCTTGTGATCCCGAAGCAGACGATTTACCACCAGATGGTTTGTCAGCATTATTACTCTTACGAGGTCCATTATATTCTTTCTTCTGTTTATCACACTCTTTCGCGAAATGGCCAAATTCTTGACAGTTATAACACTTGACTTTCAGCTTATCAAACCCAATCTTATTGTTTAACGCAGGTAAATCTTTACCTGTTCTTTGCATAATCTTCTTCACTTTTCTCACGATCATCGCCATGTTCCATTTAAGATCCATAAGTTCCAGATCATCAGGGTCTACTTGATCATAATCTTCATCAGTTGATTCACTTGATGCAATTTTACTACCAACCAAATTCTCATATGAATTCATAAAGGCACAAAGAAACGAAAAGTTATGTTCGGCTTCTTTGATATTCACATTCGGTGATGGTGTAAATGAATTTGCAGTAGCCGAAGTTCCAGAACTACCAGAAGATCCAGAAACTCCAGGAGTAAAGAAACATGCACGTGGATCATTATAAGTTGTTGATGAATTTTCATGTGCATTTTGACTAAGGAATGCAGTAACTGGAGAACTGTCGAGCTTAAAGGCATGCTACCACCATAAAAGGATGGATCATCTTTTGATCATTTTTGACACTTTAAATCATATTCTTGAGCTTCAACTTTTTGCATAAACTCAGAAGCAGTCAAATCCTCATTCTTGAAATAGTTATTTTCTTTCAACACCATAAGAAATGTTGAGTAAGAAATAGTTAAAGCATTTTTGACTGTATCAATCTTATCAGATTCAGATGGTTCAATCTTTAACTTGTCCATTTCAGCAATTAAATGATTGAAACGAGTAGTCATTTCCTCAATAGTTTCATCTTTGATTAAAGTTTCTGAATTGGAACTTTAACATCACCGTTTTGCTTTCCTCAGTGTTACCCACATTTCTCATTCTTATGTGTTAAAACAAAGATGCAGAAATCTTGATACTTTCCACTTGATGAAATATATTATCTGGTAAAGCCATAGTAAGAGTCGAATAAGCTTTTGTTTCAATCTCCAATGCCTTTTTCTCCTCCTGAGAATATTGTGAAATAGTTTTAGGAGTAAAACCAATGGTCTCATCTCCAATCATTGGTACAGTATAAACTTCATCAAGACAATATGAACAATCAGGATGAACATAACCAAGATGAGTACGAAAACGAGGTTCCCATTTAGCAAAGTCACTAAATTTCATCAATCGAGGGCACTTGGAATGGGATCCAATTTCAGTATCCAATTGTAACATTTTTTGCATGAGTGCATTTTGAGAAGCTAATGCATAAAAACCAGCCATCTTGATAACAGAATTAACGAACTGTGAACAGTAAGTATAACTGACTGTGAACAGTGTTTATAACGAACTAAGAACAATACTTTTAACGAACTAAAAATAACGAATCAATTGTACGAATTGAATGTTATCTAAGTAACGAACAAGAAACAGTATCATACGAATTATCTTGTGACAAATTGGTAACGAATCACTAACGAACTGAGTAAACGAATCAGGTCAAAATGACAAATCAATCTCATGAATAAGATTAATGAACTTATCAGAACGAATCAAAATAACGATTTAATGATTCAGTTTAACAAATCAAAGTAACGAATCAATGATTCAAATTTAACGAATCAAAGTAATGAATCAATGATTCAAGGTGACGAATCAAAGAGCACGAAGTACCTACAATTGATAACGAATCAACTATAGTTAGCGAATCAGGTTGTTGAAAAACGGTTGTAACAAACTCTGACAGACTTTTCCATGTGGCACAAGTTTGATAGATACAAGGCTAATGAATCAGACAACGTGTCTGACGAATCAAATCAAATGAATTAGATTTGATAACAAACTGAATAACGAATTTTAAACTTTAACGAATCTTCAAGCGAAGTATGAAGATCTTCAAATCTTCATCTTCAATTTCCAGAAATCTGGAAATTTGATGAACAACAAAAACCAACACAAATCCATAACACTCACTCCATATATCAACAAATGGTTCAAATAATATATCAAACTACTCGTAAACTCATCGCGAAACCAAATCGCAACATTTCATGTACTAATTCAACCGATTCCGAACCCAATTGAACCAAATACAATTCCCTGTTTCGGGTAATTTCAGATCCAAACCAAAATCAACACCAATCCAATCCAATCCAATTCCCAATTCCAATCAATTAAACACTCCTTATACCTTACTCAACACAGATCCACCTCAATTCAATCCATTAACACCTATTCAAGTATTAATCCAACCAAATTCACAATTACACTAAATAAACGCAAATTGATATTAAAATTACTCTAATTAACAGTCTATAACACCAGATCAAGAGCAATTCGAACACCGAAAGCTCTGATACCACTTGTTAGGACCTCAGATCTAAGATCTTAATACAATTAAACGGATCTAGTTCATATTGATTACCCCTAATAGATATTGATTGTGTGTGTGTGTTTGTGTGTGTGTGTGTATATATATGATATGTTATTATTAGTATTAGGTGTATTATGTAATAGCTAAAAACGAAGTTTGGATCGAGAGAGAAAACATGCAGAGTTTGAATACGTTAATTCCAAAACTTAATTAAACAGGGGAAGGAACACCCTATATATAGAAGATGGATCTGATTCGTTACACAAGTCATAACGAATCAGCCTCCACTTCGTTACATTACAGACACGAATAAGAAACATAACAAATCACCTGATTCGTTATGCCCCATTCGTCAACATTCCATGACGAATGGGAACATACATAACGAACTAAACTCCCATTCGTTAAACATCCTTAACGAATGGGTGATACATTAAGTAAACTAACTAGTTTGTTAAACATCCTTGACGAACTAGCTTACATATAACGAACTAACTTAATAATATAAATATTCTTTTTCATATAATAAACGATAAATACAAAGACTTGAGACGCAAAACCATGCACTAACAGGAACCCATCACCGTAGGTGAGTATACACGAATTCATCTGTAGGGTTTACATGTGGCGTGTCCCTTGTGGTCCGTTTCTTAATGGTATGAGACGCGAGCAAGGGGACCCCACATGGCTAACAGCGTGGATGATCAAGTCAGTAGTGTATATGTACTTTAAGTACATAGTGATCATGTTTAATAACTTATGTGGCTGATAAGTGCGGGTTTTCTCTTTTTTAGCTTTATTTAAATATCCACAACCCCACTTAGGAATTGTGAATACCCAGATGAATACAATGCATACAGACCCATAGTCTCCGGACCCGAGGCATCCCATCAATACAAGATTTCAGATTATAAAACCATACGCCAATGAAATGTAAAATACTAAAACTAAACGATTTAAGATATATATCACCGACGACTTGGCATACTCTAACGTTAAACCTACCCAAGATTCATATGATAACGTATTCAAATTTAAAATTTCTATAATATTTATAATATTCATACCAAAATTTGAGGCTTGAGTATGGCCCGACCTTTTATTACGTATTTTCAACGGACAAAACGCTTTACCAACAAAAGATTTCTACTTACCCATTTTATCAAATTGCCCTTTCATTCTCAAGGCTGATGCTACTGACACATCACAAGTTAAGTGTGTTTTATTAGTAGTTTGAAAAAACCAATTTCCGATAATTATCATTATCTCCCATATACACGCAGAAAACTATATTCAAGAGACATTTTAAAGACTTTTTCAATTTGTTTAATTTTTTTTATTCTTTATTATTTTTTTCCTTTTTTTAATTATTATTAGAGTTAAAATTAAACTGCGACTCAAATACCCTATCCCCACACTTAAATTTTGCAGTGTCCTCAATGCAAGGATAAATACGACTTAAAATAAAAATAAAATAAAGTCGTACAGCAAAAAAATAAAAACAAAAACAAAATAAAAAGTTAATAACCAAGATAATGGAAAAGACTTAGCTGGTAATATGCGCATGAACAATGAAGCTAAAGTCTTCTTCCATGAATACCCTCCAACTACGAACATGCTCAGCAAATAGTACCTCCTTCTCTCACACACGAACATAAGGGAAAAAATTCAACAATATCTAATAATATATCTTATCAAGCTGATAGATATTATGCAATTAAAGTATTTCACCAACCCACAAATATATAAAATAATAGTGAATAATTAGCAGCAAATAATAAATATAAAGTATACGGCTCCACTACTACATCCCCACACTTATCTTTTTTCAATTTACTCAACATTTGGATCGTCTCTAGCTCAATATTTCTTCAAACTAGCAAAACTTAAAAACACAAAAAAAATACGAACTACAAAAACTACGTTAGTGACTCGACGACGAACACAAAACTCGAACAACTAAACCTTAAAATATGACTCAAAATACAAGAAATGACCCCTGAATGATAACACAAGGAATAACACAAGAATAATATATATATATATATATACACACATAGGTCCTAGGGTAGGCCGCGTCGCGCCACCAGGTCTGATCACCCGGCCGCGCCTGGTGGCGTGTGTTGTCTGTCTCCCATAAGCTGGCCGCATAGCTCGGCTAACACCCTTGGCCTCGTCACGTGACGTGACGAGGCATATTTTCGAAAGTTTCGAGTTTTGGAAGCCTTAATGCCTTGGAAAAATTTTCAAAAAACCTATCAAGCCTTCCTAAACCCATTTTATATTACTTTTACGTGCAAAACTTACCTGGAACTCCAACATCTCGTAAATTTCTCTCTCCATGATGGTAGTGATTCCTTGAACCACTCAACGACACAAAACAAAACTAAGAAAAATTATTGTTAGTGACTCAAAGAAAAATAAAATAAAAATTAAAATATACAAACTCTACACTTAAGTTTTCACTCAAGAGCCCATCCTATGAGAATCATGTGGCGGTCCGAGTGGACCTTCCTCCACCTCGGTAAAACTCCAGTGCCCTCAAATATACCGAATCACGATCCCACCATTCATCAATCTTGTTCTTCTTCTTTATAACTCCAAAAACCCTTTCAAACTTTCGCTTACCACCTCCTCTTTCTCTAACACACTTTACCATCACTCAAGAACTCAAAACCTCTCGCTCCTCCTTCACAATAATTCTCACCGATGGGAATCGTCAAGACGTGGATCCATGCCCGAGACAAATGATTCTATCGAGTAAAATCGATGACATGGATCAATAATATGGTCTTGACCACTCGGATGTCTCATGGATTTAGCCATATAAGTGGCACTATCATCGCCGGCTCTAATAGTGATCTTTCCTTTAAAAACTTCAATGATTTCCCTATCAGTATGTAAAAATGGACGACCCAAAGTTATAGGAACTCTCTCATCGGCCTCCATATAACAACAAAATTTGCGGGAAAAACCAAATTATCGACCTTAACAAGGAAGTTCTCCATGACACCCCTTGGATACTTAACAAAACGATCGGCTAAAGACAACGTCATATGTGTAGGGGTGAGCTCTCCTAGGCCTAGATTTTAATATAAATAATAGGGCATGAGGTTTTTGCTAGCTCCTAGGTTGGCCAATGCTTGACACGTCGTTTCTCTTCCGAAAAGGCATGGAATGGTGAAAAGGCCGGGGTCGGGTAATTTTACCGGTAACTTGTTAAGAACCACCGCAGAACACTCTCCATTTAGTGGAAGAGTTGAAAACTCTTCCAGCTTATCCTTTCTTTTCAGAAGGTCTTTCAAAAACTTGCATATTTAGGCATATGTTGGAGGGATTCAATGAAAGGGAGGTTAATCTTTAACTGGCTAAACATATGAAGAAAATGCTCGTACTCTCTCGTATACCTTCGATGCTTTAGACGATCGGGATACGGGACATAGGCAAGGTCAATGATGTGTGGTGGTCGGACTTCAACCGGCTTTTTTTCGATGCTTCTCTCTACTTGCGGCTCAATAATTGGTGTGTTACCTTGTATTTTTCTTGGAACCTCTATTTCTGTCTCCTTATCCACCAACTCGTCTTCCCCATCTTTCTCAACCTCTCTACTAACTCTCTCCGTACCAAAAACCCTACCACCACGAGTGGAGATGGATTTCAATTGAGCAGCCGTATTAGTTTGAGGAATACCCGAAAATGACCTGGAGGCCTCTCTTCTAAACGAAGAGCAATATCACCAGTGGACCTTTGAATGTCAAGTAACGATGATTGTTGATTCTTTAAAAGTAGGTCGTGCTCGGCAAAATTTTTTTGTGTAGCTTGATCTCTTTCCAGGATTTGCTTCACCATATCTTCCAAACGTCCTAGTCCATCAGTCGAATCCTGCACATTATTTTGAAAATTAGTACGATTATATTATTATTATTATTATTATTATTATTTTTAAAACACTGACCTTGTCCTGGAGTATAAGCATTTTGAAAACAAGGCGGTGCACCAGACGGACGCCAATTTGAGTTACTTTGATTCGGATTCTTGTAGGTGTTCCAACTCAAATTGTTAAAAGCATTTGGAAACCTGTTTTGACCAGAAATAAAATCGACCTCTTGACACATCAATGGGCACTCCATGGTACCATGTCCACCCCTGCAATACTCACATTTGTCAACCTTGGCCTGCAGCTCCTTCACCTCTTAAGTCAAATATTCCAAAGCAGCAGCCACACTAGTGTCCAGATTTACCTGGTGCACACCTCAAGCAGATGAGGATGTACTAGTTACAGGAATGTAATTCCCGCGATGTGGCCCTTTGGCATATTCTAATTGAGCAAAACTTTCAAGCATCTCATTACATTAGGTGACATTCTTTTTAGCCATCAAATTTCCTCCGGCAGCCATGTCGAAACAAACTTGGGTTTCGTAGTTCAGCCCATTTTAGAACTTCTTAACGAGATCCCATGGTGTGAGACCATTCTGTGAACAACGAGACAGCAAATTCTGAAAGCGCTCCGAAGCATGACAACATGGTTCATCCGGCTCCATGAGAAAGGAATGGATCTGATCATGAAGATGATTTGCTTTAGCAGGCGGGAAGTATTTTTTTATAAATGTTGAACACAATGCTTCCCAAGTAGGGAACGTGCCAGGTGGCTGAGTGTCAAGCCAAAGAGTTGCCTTTTCTGCAAGTGATAAAGGGAAACGATGTAAGAAAATAGCATCTTTAGTAGCACCTTTTAAATTAAAAAGTTTTAAAACGTGGTAAAGTCTGTTAAAGTGCGTAGGTGCATCCTCGTCATCGCTTCCATGAAACTGGTTAGTTTAAACGAGAGAGTTCATGACGTATGACAGAATCAGCCATGAGTTGGGATTGTTGATCTCGGGAATGATGATGACGACTAGTTTCCGGTTAAACCATTGAAAGCTTGTGAAGCAACTTTTCTATCATCGGCCATTTGAACTTCTGGTTGACTTCTCGGAATTTTTGGTGGTGAACTATGTGGTGATGACTTTGGTGTAGAACCAACTTCTGACGATTGTCTCCCTGCTGATGAACTAGCCTCGAATTTCAACGAAGAAAATCCAAGATTTTCTAGTGGTGGTCCTTGCGAACGAGTATGTGTCATAAACGGGAAAAAAAACGCAAAAAAACAACTGAGTGGACTCAAAAACTAAAAATAATAAAAAAAAACTAAAACTTAAATTAGACCCCTGTGACTCAAACAAAATAAATAAACAAATAGCACGTATGTAGCAAGTAAGTCTAATCAAAGCTAATAATGCATTCGCCAAGAGACCCCCGCAACGGCGCCAAAACCTTGATATGCTAAAAGTAGTCAAACAATTTAGTAACTAAAATATGCTAATCTAGACACTAAGTAATTCTCTAGACTCTTAAACTACTAAACGACAAGTGTAACGGTCGACTTTATTACAGCTAAGTAAGCCCGTATATAGAACCCATGAGACTCTTTAAATTACGTAACTAGCAAATTAGACTCGACTAACTGACATAACTATTTAAATATTATTAAAGGGGGGTTTTTAAACTAATTAATATTAAACTAACTTAACCCTAGTTAATTATTTAATTAATAAACTAATAAAAGCCTAATTAATTAAAAGATGAATAAACTAGTAAATTACTTATATTAGTTCAGATGATGAAAGTAACTAACTAGGCTAGAATCCCCTAAGTTATGGCTATCAAATAACTAGGAAAATTAAGTTATGGAACTAGGATCTTATGATAAACCCTTGAAAGAAAACCCAAACATGACCCTTGACCCTTTAAGAAGACACCTATTAGTTTCTAACAAGTTTTAAGACACACCAATTTTAAATATTAAACTTCCTTACGGTTATTTATGTTCAAGTATCTTTATAACGAAATCCTACCTTACAGCGCGGAAATCAAAGATAGCTGAGCAAACTCAGTTGACTTAATGGACTAAGTTAACAATCAAACCTATACGGACTCCTTACAAAGAACAAAATCTAGCAATCCTGATAAACAAAGATCTATCAATAACTTATCACCTTAGTAAATGACCTAAAAAACCCTGTCCTATTAAATAATCAACAAGGGTCATGCAAAAAAAATAAACCTAAGCAAATAAAGCCAAGTAATCATATGCATCAATTTAATCAAACTCAACAATTTACTTAAAACATAAAATCCATAACTAACATAATCCCAATCAAAATCAAACCAAAAAAAGGTTTATCGTGACCTAGGTATTTTATAAAGTTTAGTCTAGCATCATGTAATCAAAATCAAACAAAGTTATAAAATAAGAAAACATGGTGAAAATATGAGAAACGAAATATTAAAGGCGATAAAACTCGTAATCTTCGATCTTGAACGTAAAGCTCTTCACCGGATACTCTCTTGCCTTAAAAACCGCCAAGAATCTCGAAAAATAACTCAAGTAAACTCCAAATTCGTCTGGTGGCTGTAGGGTATTTTTTAGGTTATGGTTAAGGGTGTTTAAATAGTGAAACAAGGCCTTAAACTAACAAAATTGGAAACTTTCTGGAATTTCTGGGTCTAGGTACCGTGCGACCATGACTGACCCCCATGGCCGCGTGGCGCGGCACTCAATATAGGGGCCGGTCAGACCGGCCGGTCCGACCGGTTCTCCTTCCTGATCATTTCTTGATGCGTTCTGGCTCCTCGTTTTTCTTCCTTTTCGATCACGATCAACTCCCGAAACCTACAAAACATAATAATGTTAGGATTATACAAATCTTAACCAAAAATAGCAATAAATAATCAAATATTAAATAAAATATACAAGGGAAACATATAAATCTAGCGTTATATCACCTATTGTTGGAACCCGTATGATTCGTATCAATAACAATAACCACTAACAGATCTCATATATGTGTTTATACTATTAATACGATTAAGGATCTAGCTCATAATTAACATTGATTCAGTGTTATATATGTATATCTATTATCAATATATTAGTATTGGTGTTTGTATAAGATTAGTGTGAAGCTTGAGAGAGAGAGATTGGAAAGCCATTCGTTAATTAACTCTCAAAACCTCTTATTAAAACGTGAACATGAGTTCATTATATATAGAAGGTGATCTGGTTCGCTAACATCCCCTAGCGAACCAGCCTCTCCTTCGCTACATACATTAACATAGCGAAACACCCCCTGATTCGTTAACATCCCCTAACGAATCAGGAGGGAATACATTAACAGTCTAGTTCGCTAACATCCCCTAGCGAACTAGCCTATAACTTAACGAACTAGTTAATAAACAAACTATTTATTACATTAAACATAAATAAAACGTTAACGATAAATACAAAGACTCAAGACGCAAAATCGTGCACTAACAGACACCCCCTCGTCTTGAGCTCTTTGTCTTTAACTTATTTGAAGCGCTTTGACTGCCAGTCTCTGCAACTATGAATTCCATGTTCATGACACACACGAACGACTCGTTGTAATTGCATAGCCAGGTAGTAATCTTCTTGGCGCTCGAACCAGATCTGCTTCCTGAAGAGCACGTCATTATCGGTCTCTGATAAGTTAACCAACCACATCGGGTCGATTATCTTAATGAGTTCAGTCTTCAGTCCACTTCCAAGAACAATGACGGCCTCGCCAGTACGATTGTCATAATACCAGCGGTTGAAAGAGAGATGCATATGTTGAGGCATCGTCTTCACAGGAACCTTTTTCATTGTCTTTGGCGGCTTCACTTTCAAGACAAGTTTCTTCCATCCGGTCCTTGGATCAATCTCGTCAATGCGCTTACATCTTGGGACCTGGGGCTTGAAGAATTTGAAGCTATGATTGACCTCGAACAGTAAGTGTTGGTGAAACCACTCAGCTGTTCGGTAACCCCCATGATTGATAAATGGACGTCTCGCGAAGGTACGAACATCCCACCGCGACAATGTAAGAACATCCATTATCTTCTCGTAATACTGGACACCCTTTTCCCACTTGACTATACATACTTTAAGGTCAGAATCATAGAGCCAGGAGACAATATCACCATGTACCTTAGAAACGGTCTTGAAGGTGGTCACTTGATTAGCTTTAACCCAAGCTGCAGCTGTGTCTTTGCGTTCTTGGTCAACAATGCAATGTGCCTTAATAATCTTACCCACAGCTTTAAACCTGAACCAACTTTTAATCTCATCAACAGTCGGATCATAAGGCTTAGCAGTATAAAAGCCTACCTTTGGACTTTACTTCAAGACAATCCTCAGCTTCTTTAATTACTTCTTCATGAAATACCGGAGCACCTTGATCAACGTTTGCGTGTTGATACAAGTCCGGGTACTCTTCAGCAGTCACATCCTCCATCTCTACATCCCCATTCTCATAAACATTATCCGTATTCATCTGAATCGACGGATCAACTTCCAACCCTTCCTCATTCTCTACCTCAACATCGGGCTCAGCTTCTAAAGCATTTAGCTGATCATCATTCAGCCCAAGTAGTATAGAAATCTGCGTCCTTGTCAATGATCTTTCTACAAACTCCCCAACCTCTAACTCATCTCTATTCACTACACTCTTAACCACCCCTGATCCATCAACAAATATCACTGTGTTAGCTGCAATCATTTCAATTGGCTTGGCAGCTGTTGGATCTTGATAAATAATAATTTGTTTGCTCGAATCATCAACGCCACTAACACCAGCACCAGAGGATGAACCATGCGATTGTTTAGGCTCACCTCCTGGACCAGATTCGTCAGGATCATCGTCATCATTCTTGAGTTTCTTTAGGGCATCTTCTTTACAAGTTAATTGTAAAATCAACTCTTCTTGTTCCTTTAATTTCACCCCCTGAGACTCAACAATCATACGCAACGACTTAGTCTCCTTCTGATAGAAAGAAATATAACTCATCATTCGTCGTTGATTCTCCATGAGTCGTTCTTGATTTTGACGGTCAGCTGCCATTTGATTTTCATATAGATGTAGCAGATTTAGCAGCATTTCAGTTTGACGACTTGGCGGCAAGTCGTATAAAGATGGATGAACAGGTTGAACTTGTCCTTGAGGCCGAGTAATTCTCATAAGTGAGATATCATTAGGCGGATGTGGAGGAGGAAGAGAAGTAGTTGTTGGCGGAGGAGGAGGTCTCATTGATGTAGTAGGAAATACTGTAGACAATGCAGCAGGAGGTCTCGGTATCTCGGTTAACGCCATTTGAGGAATAAGAGCGAGCCTCTCATGTGACACCAACGTCGTCGTCAAAGTAAGCATCGGAGTGCTAGTAGTTAGCGGCACCGCCGAGCTTGAGGCGTTGTATGACGTGGTGGTGGGGTTCCAATGATTACCCCAGCCCCAGCAGACACACGAGGCTTCTATGATGGTTCACCAGTAGCTACAGCTTCACCCTTTCTTTTTCTTTCCAGCTGAGCTTTCATGGTGGCAGCTAGAGCAGCATCGACTGCATCTTGTTGTTCTTTAAGAGCTCATTCACCAGCTCCACCATCACCATCATTCCCATCATTATCACCATCATCATCTCCACCATCACCGTTCCCACCTTCTCCCCCTTCACGCTCGGAATCCGAATCGCCGTGGATCCAGCGCTCATTAGGAGGACATACATAATTCGGATTGATTATATGACAAATCATCCGTTTATCCTGTGGTTTCTCCTTTCTATAAATTAACATACGATGCACTGTCTCAGCTGTCATATGTTCCATATCAAGAACATCGTTCACCAACGTCCGATCAATCACCAAATTCGGAATCAAATCTTGAATAATTAGCTGTAAAAAGCGAGGATACATCAAGAATTTCTTAGCACTTCGTTTGAATTAACGTTAGCGAATTAGCCCATTCGTTAATTAATTCGTTAACTTAGGTTAACGAATCACTTCCTGATTCGTTTCATTAAATTAGCGAATCAAGATATGATTCGTGGCGTGATTCGTTAAATATGCATAACGAAGGGATGATTCGTTACAGAGTGCGGAAGCGAATTAGGTTAGCGAACCAGAAGCTAGTTCGCTAAAGAATCACCTAGTTCGTTATCCATAAATAACGAATTAGCTTTTAACAAATTAAAATCTTTAAATTTAAATAATTAAAAATTAATTAAATAATAAATAGAGTTAACTTAAAAGAAATTACCGAGAAACTTTTATCCCGATAATTAAATACTTTAAAAAAAAACGTTTCACTTTTACGAAACATAACTTAAAATATTTTGAATAATATGTAAAGAAAACAAGATAAAATATTTTTGGTATTTTATAAAAAAAATAAAAGAATGTATATACAAGAAAAAAATATCCGAAACTAAAATCTTTTTCAAAAGCAGTACATATTTTTGTATTTTTGTCGAGTTTGAGCAGAGAATCATATTGACCAAATTGCCCTTCCGTCACAGTTTTATATTTCAGCGATATTACGACTGGCGATAAGTCGGTCATTGGTATTGTTATCCACATAAATCTAATAACACACATTCAAGTATTTTTGTGATATGATTAATTTGTTCAATTAAAGCACAGAATATCAGAAACTATCAGCCTCTAATCTCGGTTCAAGCTTAATTTGATTTTTGCCAAATCACCCCAAATTGACTTAAACCATTATATTGTTGATCAAAATTTTTGATACCAATTTTGAAATTTTGAGCAATGCATCAAGTTTCCTTTACTGTGAGTGAGTATGCACGAGTCCATCTGTCGGCTTACATACATTGTATCTGTTTCTTATTGGTATTAAGACGCACGCAAGGGAGGAACAAATGTATGACTAACAAAGGATTTTGATCAAGTCAGTAATTTAAATTGTACGAAGTACAGCGGTGATCAAGTTTAATGACTTTAGGTTTGCTTCTTGAAAGCGAGTGAAATATTCATGCTTATGAATACCCAAGTGATTAAGCCGCATAAAGACTCACAGTGTCCAGAATCCTAACGCTTGTTATTTGCTTTATTTTATTTTTTGGTGATCAACAAATATAAGGCTTGAGTATGACTGGTTATTACATTTCTGCCATCCTCACCGAGACTTTTGCTAGAGACTAACACCTCTTTAAATTTGGTGTTTCTTTATGTTTATATCACATACTTTACTCTACTGGGTTGTTTTAAGACCTACCAATGCAATTAAGCACAAAGTCTTTTAAGCTTACTTTTTGCTGGATTTGGGGTCAAGATAATCAATGTACTATCATGTTCTCTTTTTGCTTCAAAAACTCAAAAATTTGAGGAGCATAAAATAAAGAAAAGATAAATTTAATCGCCCCAGTTAACTTAAGTTTATAAATAAATGGCTAACCATCAATTCACAAGTGAATAATAGGACCAAAACATGCAAGCATGCTCCACAAACTTAAATAACCGACATAATTTTCAGCGAGAAAATAATCTAAAAACGCCTGCAAAAATCTTTTTGGTTTTTCTCTATACAAACTTTAAAAACACAATATTTTTGTCTTTTTCAATTTTCTTATAAACAAAATAACCTTCACAATCTTTTTGGATTTTCGGATTTTTCTGTACAAACATAAATCACATTCTTGTTGGTTTTTCAAAATTTTAAAATGTTTTTGGTTTTTCTAAATATTTAAAAGAAAAACATTAAAGAACAGAAATCACAATATTTTTGAATTTTGAAATTTTTAATGTTTTTGGATTTTATCTATACAAACGAAAAATACACTCTTTTTGTATTTTCTAGATTTTCACCCCCTAAAACCAAAATAAATTTTAAAAGAAAAATATGAAAGAAAATACAGATAGTCATCCTTGTTTAAGGATATCAGCGAGGGTCTTCAATCCGTTTAAATCAAGCAAAAATTTAAAACGCGTTTTGTCAAAAGCTTTAGTAAACAGATCGGCTTTCTGAAAGTCGGTATGTACTTTCTCAAGGTCAATCAACTTCTTCTCAAAGCAATCCCGTATAAAGTGATATCGAATTTCGATATGTTTTGTTTTCAAATGTTGTAAGGGATTCTTTGTGATAGAAATTGCATCAGAATTATCAATCAAAATAGTAGTAGTAAGAAACTTCAAACCGTAGTCGCGAAGATGTTGTATCCACAAAACCTGGGAACGGCAACTCGAGGCTGCAACATACTCAGCTTCGGCGGTTGAAGTGGAGACCGTTGTCTGCTTCTTACACTGCCAGGAAATAAGCCGGTTTCCTAAAAATTGACATCCTACAGTCGTTGATTTGAAGTTGATCATGCATACTCCATAATCTGAGTCTGAGTAGGCGGTAAGATCGAAA
Source organism: Bidens hawaiensis (assembly GCF_021521415.1). Lineage (NCBI taxonomy): Eukaryota > Viridiplantae > Streptophyta > Magnoliopsida > Asterales > Asteraceae > Bidens > Bidens hawaiensis. Next base: position 172,252 of record NW_027493990.1, on the reverse strand, counting down.
GTATTATCTTTGGGGTACCATAACCCAATGTCAGGATTTCCCCGTAGATATTGCAAAATACGCTTGACCGCTGACAGGTGAGTCACTCGGGGACTAGCTTGGTATCTAGCACACAAACAAACAGCAAACATTATGTCGGGTCGAGAAGCAGTTAAATACATTAAAGAACCGATCATAGCACGATAAAGGGTCGGATCAACGGTATCCTCCAATTCATCTGGTGATAAATTGTGACCCACTGGAAGAGAAGTAGAAGGGATTTTTCCGGCAGTAATCTTGAACCATTCCAAGACATCGTTCACATATTTTGTCTGATGAATGAAGATTCCCTTATCAGACTGGTGAACCTGCAGCCCTAAAAATAAATTCATCTCTCCCATCGAGCTCATCTCGAACTTGGTCTGCATAGACTTCTCGAACTCCTTACACAATGTGTCGTTTGTAGACCCATAAATAATATCGTCGACATAAATCTGGACTAGGAGAAGATCGTCACCAACAGTTTTATGAAATAAAGTGCAGTCAACAGTCCCTCGTTTGAAGCCATAATCAGTCAGATGGTCGGCGAGCGTGCCATACCAAGCTCTCGGGGCTTGATGTAGACCATACAGGGCCTTGTTTAATCGGTAAACATGGTCCGGATAATCAGGATCTTCAAAACCAGGAGGCTGTAAAACAAACACTTCCTCGTGTAATTCACCATTGAGAAAAGCACTTTTAACATCCATTTGATAGACCTTGATATTCTTATAAGCTGCATATGCTAGGAAGATTCAAATCGAATCTAATCTTGCAACTGGAGCATATACCTCTGTGTAATCAATACCCTCTTGATGATGAAAACCTTGCACCACTAGACGTGCTTTGTTTCTAACAATCACCCCTCGATCGTCCTTCTTACACTTAAATACCCACTTAGTCGGAATGGCTTTCTTGACTCTAGCAGGTTTGTCTGTTAAGTCCCAAACACCCAAACGTGCAATTGCTGTAATTCTTCTTGCATAGCTTCTACCCAAGAAGGATCTTCAAGTGCCTTACGAGCTGTCATTGGCTCAACTTGAGATAGAAAGCAAGTGAATTTAGCAAGATTTACAATTCCCGAAGAATGTAAGTTAGTGTAAGCACACAATATGTTATTATCACTTGACGAAGCAACTTGATGACGTGTATGAACGCCCACATCAAGTTCTCCAATGATGTTTTCCTGTGGATGATATCCATGAATCCGAAGAGTGGGATTCTCAGGAACAACAACATTATCAAATAAGTTAGTGTAATGTTCACCTAACTCGGGAGATGAAACATTATCACTAGCAACTGGAGAAACAACTTGAGGTTCTTCAGTTGGAGCATCTGGTTGAGCTTCAACATCATTAGAACTTGAAAATCTTGGAATGGTCAAATGATCTTCAAAGTATGCTCCAACCAGATCTTCATCGATGTGTTCAGTCGAAGGAGTAAATGAATTAAATAAACTATCGTAGTCAAACATCCAGTCTGGACCTTTTCCTTTAGGAGGAGTTGTGTACTTTTGACAGTCCACATGGTACCATTCTTCAACACAACCAGATGTGAAATTAAAAACCCTTTTCTTTGGAGATGCATATCCCAAGAAATACCCTTCGATAGCTTTTTCTTCAAATTTACCCGAATCCTTCTTCAACATTGTACACGGACACCCAAATGGTTCCAGGTACTTTAAATTAGGTTTTCTATTATTTAAGAGCTCGTAGCTTGTCTTCTTGAGTCGTTTCACAGTTAGAACTCGATTAAGCGTATAACAAGCTGTATTCACTGCCTCATTCCAGAATTGGACAGGAAGCTTAGAATCAGCAAGCATTGTGCGTGCAGCTTCAATCAGAGTTCTATTTTTCCGTTCAGCAACACCATTTTGTTGAGGTACATAAGGTGCAATATATTCTCGGTGAATTCCCTTTTGAATACAAAAGAAATCCAATATAGTGTTTTTGAATTCAGTACCATTATCACTTCGGATTCTCCTCACCTTTTGTTTATACAGTGATTCGATCTTAGTAATAAGGTTTTGTACCAAAACCGGTGTTTGATCCTTCGAACTCATAAATAACACCCAAGAGTATCTTGAATAATCATCAGTCACTACAAAACAATACCAGTCTCCAGAAATACTCGCACGATTCACTGGACCAAACAAATCCATATGAAGTCGTTCTAGCGGAGTATCAATGGAATTGAATAGCTTAGATGGGTGCGATTTCTTCTTTTGTTTGCCCTTCTTACAAGCAACACAATGATCTGATAACTTAAAATTCTTTAACGAGACACCCTCAACTAAGTCATTTACCATTAAATAATTCATCTTTCTGACATGTATGTGACCCATTCTACGATGCCATAGAAACGAGTCTTTCTCGGTTGCTTTCTAGACAAAACATGTTTCGATCGATGTGGATACCTTAGAACTCATATTTAAGACATAAATATCATTTGATCGTGGTGATCGCATGACAACCATGTCCTCGGGAATAACATAACCCGGTTTCAAGATAAGACCTTCTTTGTCAGTAAATATCGTAGTGTACTTTTTATCACAAATCTGCGATACACTCAATAAGTTATGATCAACTTTGTCGTAATAATTCACTTTATCAAACGTAATGTGACCATTTGAAACTTCACCCTCTTGTGTGATCATTCCCCCAGAATTCCCAGCAAACGCTACATAACCCCCTTCAATATTCCTTACGTTGGTTAATAGGTCGAGATTCCCAGTGATATGACGAGAACATCCGCTATCCATGATCCAGTTTTCACCAGAGATGGTCTTGGATGAACCCTACACACAAACAAAAGTGATTAGTTCAAAAAGGCAGCCCAGGCCTCAGTCTTGGGCACCTTTTGGTTTTCTCTTTGATCATTAACTTGAACAGATTTCAACTGTTTTTCAGCCACTTGTGAAAAATTTACCGGCTTCCTAGACTTTCATCTTAAATAAGCTGCCTGAACAATGTTTGAATTCTTGTTCTGACATATGTGTTCAGTTGGAACGAATTTTGGTTTCACTTGACCATGTGTCTCATTGTCATGAAGAACCTTCCGAGGATTCACATTAGAGAATAAAATATGAGTATCATCCGCATACGACACAGGTCGTTTCAGGATCTCCTTGACCAATGGAATTGGCTTAGATTTGGTTTAACTGACTTCTTTACCCTCACAGGTTTGGTTTTCACAGTTTCTTCCTTATTCACTTGAGATTTGAATGAACCATACACAGCTTCCTCAAACTCTTGAGGTTCGCAAAGAATATGATTAGAACTAGGAATGTTCTTATTCTTGTGTATTATCTCAGGTTCAAAAACATCTTCAATAATCACTTTGTCAACATTTTCAACAAAGACCTTTTTATTTTCCACATGAGGTTTTTGAGGAGCAACTTGGGGTTTGACAATTTCAGGTTTAACCAATTTAGGTTTTTCAGAAATCACAGATTCTTTTTGAATCAAATCCTCTTCTTTTCTTGCAAAAGGATTAATTTTATAATCATTATGGAAAGGTGGTGGAATTTCAACAAAACCAATACCTTTCTTGGAATCCTTTTGTTTTCCAGATACCTCAATGATTTCATTCAACAGAAAAGATGAATTTCTAAATTTCCCCAATTTGTTCTTCAACTCAAGAACCTCATTCTCAAGCTCAGTTATCTTTGAACGATGTTTCAAAATCTCTTGAAATTTTTGTTCATTAATTATCATCTTCATAGATAACTCAGCCTTGAGATCGTGGTTACTTTTCGACAATGCATCAATCTTTTCTCGAGATCTCATTTGAGACTCAAGAGATTGTCGATAAGTATCCTTAAGAGAAGCAATTTCTCTTATTAGACTATCATTTTGATTTTTCAATGCTTCAAACTTAGATTTGTTAGATTCACAGTCAACACATGATGCTTTAACAGATGAAGTAGCAGAAATAGAATTACTAACCTCGTTAATCTTGGCCATGCAAGCAAACATTGATTCGGAAGGCTTGTCGCAAGAGTCGTCAGAATCAGATCCAGAATCATTATCGGAAGACATCTCACTACCAGTTGCATCTTGACAATCTTTATGTAACCCAAACATAGCCAAATTTGCTTGAACATCATTGCATAGTAACCGTTGTGACCAGTCGATTCCATCTGCTAACATTGCTTGTGTTGTAGAAGAAGATGGTTTCTTTTCAGCATCACTTCCTCGTGGTGTAGAAGCATTTTGACTTTGACCACGAGGACCAGTGTATTCTTTCCTTGGTTTGTCACATTCCTTCGCGAAATGCCCAAAGTCTTGACAATTATAACACTTTACTTTTAATTTGTCAAAACCCAACTTCTTGTTTAAAGCTGGAAGATCTTTTCCAGTTCTCTGCATGAATCTTTTAACTTTACGGACAATCATAGCCATGTTCCATTTTAAATCCATGATTTCTAGATCATATGGATCTATCTGATCATAGTCCTCATCTGTTAAATCACTTGTGGCAATCTTACTACTCACTAAGTTTTCATATGAAGACATAAAAGCTGTCAGAAAAGAAAAGTTTTGCTCAGCTTCCTTCATATTAACACTAGGTTGTGTAGCAAATGGATTTGTATTAGTTGAACTTCCAGAACCACCCGAATTACCAGCAGGGTAGAAACAAACTTTTGGATCATTCAACATAGTTGATTCTTGTTCACTTGCAGCATGAGTAAGAAAAGCAGTGATTGGAGAGATCGTTGAACTAAGAGGCAAACTTCCACCATAGAAAGCTGGATCTTGATTTTCTTTGGAGGATTTTTGACACTTAAGATCATACTCTCTGGCTTCGATCTTTTGTAAAAATTAAAGTGTCGTCAAGTCTTCATTCAAGAAATAGTCATTTTCTTTCAAGACCATTAGAAATGTTGAGTAGGAACTTGGAAGCACACTTTTAATAGTGTCAATTTTATCCCTCTCAGAAATCTCCATTTTCATCTTGTCCATTTCAGCAATTAAATGACTAAATCTAGTAGTCATCTCTTCAACTGTTTCTCCCTTCAATAAATTAAAGTTTCGAAACTGAAACTTGAGCATCACTTTCTTACTCTCAGTTGTGTTTCCCATACTTCTCATACGCAGATGTTGAAATAAAGACGCACATCTCTTGATACTACCAACTTGATGAAAGATATTTTCTGGTAATGCCATAGTCAGAGTAGAATAGGCTTTTATCTCGATTTCTAAAGCTTTCTTCTCTTCTTGTGAGTATTGAGAAACAGCTTTAGGAGTATACCCAATAGTATCATCACCAATCATTGGTGCCACATAAACTTCATCAAGACAGTAAGAGCAATCAGGATGAACATATCCCAAATGTGCACGAAACCGAGGTTCCCACTTGGCAAAGTCACCGAACTTCATCAATCTTGGACATTTAGAATGCGAACCTATCTCGGTATCAAGTTGCAACATCTGTTGCATTAACATGTTTTGAGACGCTAATGCATACATACCGGCCATCTTTGAAAAGTTTCAAAAATTTAAAGGGTGTAACAAATAAAATTTAACAATCTGTGAACAGTTATAGCGAACTGTGAACAGCTATAGCGAACTGTGAACAGTGTTTAACGAATCAACTCTTAACAAGGTTAAGATTGACCAAATGGCAAAACAGATAACGAATGAGATGAAGGTTTAGCGAATCACAAGTCAACTTAACGAATTGACCAAACGAATCACAAAGGATTAGTTTAGCGAATCACAAAGTATTAGTTTAGCGAATCAGATGATAATCAGTAACGAATCTCTAAGGAATGCTTAGAGAATTAAGATAACGAATCAGCTACAGTTGATAGCGAATCAACTATAACGAATCAGGTTGTTACAACCGTTTGTAACAAACTCTGACACCTTATGCCACGTGGCAAAGGTTGTTAGGACACAAATTCCAAGAAGAACATGTGTCACACGAATCGGTTAATCTAGATAGCGAACTATATAACACGAACCAATAACTCACACGAACTGGCTAACGAACAAGGTAACGAAGTAACAAATTTGATAACGAATCACGACAAAACATATAGCGAATCACCAGGTTGATGATAACTAATCAGATTCATCTTTGAATCTTCAAATTTTCAAACATTCAAAGTGAATTTCCAGAAAATTATGAACATTAACCCAGAAACCCAGAATTGTTAAATCCGTAATACTACTTCGTTATTCAACCAAATCGCACAAATTAGAATCCAGTACACTAAACCTCGTAACCGATTAACACCCTAAACCAATTCAATTACACCAAAAACTATCCCTAGTTTCGGACTTAAACCGAATCCAAAACCAATCCACACAGATCCAATTCAAACCTCAATTCCACCTCACAAATCCTTACCAATACCTTAATCAACCCATATCCAGTCCAAATTGTTCATAATTCAAACAATTTAACCGTAAATCGATTCAAAAATGCTTAAACAGAAAAATTAATAAAAATGATAACAATATCAAACCAAATCAAGTGTATGAGCACCAAGAGCTCTGTTACCACTTGTTGGAACCCGTATGATTCGTATCAATAACAATAACCACTAACAGATCTCAGATCTGTGTTTATACTATTAATACGATTAAGGATCTAGCTCATAATTAACATTGATTCAGTGTTATATATGTATATCTATTATCAATATATTAGTATTGGTGTTTGTATAAGATTAGTGTGAAGCTTGAGAGAGAGAGATTGGACAGCCATTCGTTAATTAACTCTCAAAACCTCTTATTAAAACGTGAACAGGAGTTCACTATATATAGAAGGTGATCTGGTTCGCTAACATCCCCTAGGGAACCAGCCTCTCCTTCGTTACATACATTAACATAGCGAAACACCCCCCTGATTCGTTAACATCCCCTAACGAATCAGGAGGGAATACATTAACAGTCTAGTTCGCTAACATCCCCTAGAGAACTAGCCTATAACTTAACGAACTAGTTAATAAACAAACTATTTATTACATTAAACATAAATAATACGTTAACGATAAATACAAAGACTCAAGACGCAAAACCGTGCATTAACACCCATATATTGTAAACGGGTTAAAAATGGTGAGGATGTCTGAGACAGTTACAAGTGGCATATACCGGTATTCTTTTATTAGAATAGATAGGTATTTGAAATAATCAAATGGTCACATTTTATTCGGAAAAGAAAAACATGGTACACATTATATTGTCAATATCAAATTGATGTGAGTGGCTATTGTTTCAATGTAAAGGGCATGATTATCCATCACTCTGTTTGGTTTAGTTTTTTTTTCTTAATCTAGTTTTCTTTCACCCTTGGGAGTTAATCCGTATGTAACTTCTAAAAACCACTACAACAAAGGCCTTTGGTCATTACTCCGTTATTAACGATTATTTCGAGTCATTCGTCCATTTAATTGGTTATTGAAATCCACATTCAATAAAAACATAAACTGGCACTTTTTTTTTCTCTTTAAGGATAGATAGTTTGGAAAGAGATATTTTTAGAAATTTATGAATTTTAAGAACTCAAGAACTAAATTTATGACCACGTACTAAATTAAATGATATATTTTTTGTGGTTAAGATTAAACACGAATTAATAATTGAGAGATGTTAGAGAAAACTAATATTTAATGATGAAATGGTATTTGGATAAAATATATATTTTACAATTATCAAATTCTAACAAAAAAAATATGATTTGTCACAAATCATGTTGTTGAAAAAAAATTAAATTATTATTTTATATAATAAAGAGTAAACATATTTCTTTATAAATATATTAAAACTTATTATTATATATGTTGTAAATAATTAGGTCAAATCTACAATAAATGAATCAATACATTTTCAAAACCTATTATTAATCTTGCTTACCTAGTTGTCTCCTAAATAGTAATATTTGTTTACTAAATAATTTATCTTTTGTAATATAAATACTATACTAATGTAAACGAAGAGATACACCATCATATATACTCTTTCAAAGATATATAAATATCTCCCTACTTCTCTAATAATCCTTTCTAAAGTTCTTAAGAAATAACACTAATAACGTGTTAATTATTGTTATATTATAACACGTTATCAGCACGACTCGCTTGTGTTTAAATAAAGAAGATCAACCAAGTAAGAAGGTGTCAATCATAAGCAAGCTTATCATTTATATCTCATCTCATTTATTCTATTACTTACAAAATAATTTTTATATCTGTACATAATTTATATATATAACCGTTGATGAAACGATCATATAGCCGTTATATAATAGTTATAAATTTTCAACTATAAATAACCGGTTATCAATCTCAATTCTTTCACAAATACAAAAACACATTTTTTCTCAGGAATACTCAAGATAATATTTTGAAAGATGATTCACCCAGTTTTGATGTTAACCACCATAATGCTAATAATCTTATTGTTCTTAATTTGCAATCTCTCACCTAAGGAGTTTAATCTTTTCTTTTTTCCTTTATCTACTTATAGCTCTATCTTTTTATTTTCTTTCAATTTTAATAAGTTTGTAATCCTAATATTTATCTTATATGTGTTTCGTAATAAAATGGCAAACATCGCAGAACTTAAAATTCCGGCTCTTAATATCACCGGAGATAATTGTATGTCGTGGATGGCACGTGTTGAACAACATCTCAAATCAATGGGTGTTTTGGAAAAGATAAAGGAGGGAAATAATTACGAAGAACAAGACAAGGAAAAAGCCGATGTCTTCCTCCACAAACACATTAACGAGATGTTACAATTTGAGTAATCAAATTTAGGATCCATACATCTTGTGAGAAGATTTAAAAAGCGGATTTGATCATCAAAGGGAAGTTCTACTTCCCACTGCTAGAGATGAATGGAACAGTCTCAGGTTTCAAGATTTCAAAAAAATTAAATGAGTACACCACTGCTTTATTCAGAATATGCTCAACGCTCCGATTTTGTGGGCAAACTATTATTGATGAAGATATGTTGGAGAAAACTTTCTCCACATTTTATGCATTAAATATGAATTTGCAACACCAATATAGGTTGCTAAAATTTAAAAGATATTCTGATCTAAATTCATTTCTCCTCGTAGAAGAAAAGAATAATGAGCTTTTAATGAAAAAATCATCAATCTCATCCCACCGGATCACTACCAATCCCAGAAGCAATATTGCTACTAATAATGACAATAAAGAAAAAAAAAGTAGGTACAAGGCCATGGGCGTGGTCATTTTGATAAGAATTATTCTAATGGTCGACACCGTCCATTCAAAGGTAATAATAATTACCAAGGTAATTTTCATGGTCGTGGCTGTGGTCGAAATCAAAGAACCACCAATTACCACGCTCCACAAAATAACAAATACAACCAACTCAATAAATGGAATGAAGCTGGTAGGTCCGAAAACAATGGCACTTTTTGTGTTAGATGTTGAAATACAAACCACTGGTCAGAGGCTTGTTACACAACTCCACATCTATGTGAAATATACCAAGCCTCTCTCAAAAGAAAAGAGAAAGAACTGAACCACGTTGATAACTTTGATGATCTCAATGTTGAGTTGAACATTGCATACTTTGATGTGGAACGCTGAAACAAATGTTGCTTGACGACAATAATTATATGCAACTATTAAGTGTTTTTCTTATTATCTTTGATTATGTGTTTTCCTTCATGTATTGTTTGTCTTTCGATTAAATAAAGTTCTTATTAAAATATCGTAATGTCTTCCTTATACGCTTATTATTTTTCTTAGTATTTTCAAGATTAAAATGAAAATCACTGGAGCACAAGATCAAACAAATGAAGAAGATATATGTATAGCGGATAGTGGAGCCACACATACTATATTTATATCTAAAAAATATTTTTATGAACCGAAACCAACAAATGGATCATTAATACAATATCGGGTCCTACAAACTTGATAGAAGGAGCGGGAAAAGCTAGCTTAGCATAACCAAATGGTACAAAGCTCAAAATAAAAAATGCTTTATTTTCCCCGAAATCAACATGAAATTTGTTGAGTTTCAAAAACATATATCATAATGGATATGATACTCAGTCAAGGACTGTTGGTAATGAAAAATATTTACATATCATAAGCAAAGATGAAATATTGGAAAAACTGCCAATGCTCCATTCTGGTTTACATTATACATATATAAATGTGCCTCAAGCACATTTTACATTCGAAGAAAAGTGTTGTGATTCAGGTATCATAAATTTATGGCATGACATATTAGGCCATCCAGGATCCACAATGATGAAAAAGATCATTGAAAATAAACATGGGTATCCATTGAAAGATCAAAAGATCCACAAAATAGATAAAATGTCTCAATGTACATCTTGTTCTCTTTGCAAATTAATTACAAGGCCTTCGCCATTAAAAGTTGATAAAGAGTCACCATTGTTTCTTGAAAGAATTCAAGGTGATATATGTGGACCAATTCATACACCTTTTGGACCATTTAGATACTTCATGGTTTTAATAGACTCATCCAACAGATGGCCTTATGTCTCTTTATTATCGTCTCGTAATGGCGCTTTCGCAAAATTTCTTGCACAAATTATCAAATTACGTGCACATCTTCCTGATTATACCATTAAAAGAGTAAGGCTTGATAATGCATGAGAATTTACATCGCATTCTTTTGATGATTATTGCATGTCTGTGATGTTTTTTGTTGAACACCATGTTACTCGCTTACACACACAATATGGTTTGCCCGAGTCGTTGATCAAACGCCTGCAACTAATAGCTAGACCATTAATAATGAGGACACAACTCCCTGTTTCTATTTGGGGTCATGCAATTATGCATGCTAGATCATTAATTCGTGTGAGACCAAGTGCAAATCATAAATACTCTCCTACACAACTTGTTTCCGGAAATGAGCTAAACATCTCCCACCATAGAATTTTTGGGTGTGCTACGTATGTTCCTATTGCACCACCACAACGTACAAAAATGGGTCCTCAAAGAAGGTTGGGAATATATGTTGGATATGAAACGTCTTCCATCATAAGATACCTTGAACCTTTAACAAGTGATGTATTTATAGCACGTTTTGTTGATTGCCATTTTAACGAGACAATATTCCCGGCACTAGGGGGAGAAATGAAAAGGCAAGAAAGAGATATATCATGGTGTGTGCCATCATTGTTACACCTAGACCCAAGGTCAAAACAAAGTGAGACAGAGGTTCAAAAAATAATACATCTACAAGAAATTGTCAATCAGTTACCTGATGCATTACTAATATAAAAAGGGTCACTACATCTCATATACCAGTTGCTAATGCTCCAACTCGATTTGAGGTTCCAAGTAAGCAAGACCATAATAATGCACCTCATGAGTCCAAAAACATTCAAAACTTGGGAGGCCAATCGGTTCAAAGGATAAAAATCCTCGAAAAAGAAATGGCTCTGAAAAGGATACTGACCCTATTGAAGGAATGAATGGCAAAACTGTTGGATTTTATACAAGATAATCAAAGTTCAAGTTAACCATATTTAACTAGAAAACGCAACGGAAGCTAGGATTTTAAAACTTGTTATGAACATACCATTATGTTAAAATCAAAACCCAATGAACAAGGATCAAAATTACAAGAACAAAATGCTCACAAAATGTAAATTGTACCTTCTTCTACCTTTAGAAGAACAAGTGATTTGTTGAAGGAGATGGTGGATGAACGACAAGCCTTCAAAGAAGAAGACCTCAAGAGTGTGATACCCCAAGCTATTTGTGACAACACCAAGTGATTGCTAGGATTTATGAACACTATATGAGCTCCCAAAGACTCCCAAAATCTGCCCACCTTGAGCCGTGGGTTTAGAGAGAAAGAGAGAGAATATGAACTTGATTTTTTTTTTTTTTTTAACACTTGAAAATTCAAATGAAAGATATTCATGCATGTCTTGGATGTGGAGATTCATAAAGAGGCATCACATGGACCAAAAGAAAGCCTTGAATTTGATTGGACCAAAACCTTCCACCCACATGGGGTGGACGGCTCCCCTTTATTTTTTTTTTTTTTTTTTTTTTTTTTTTTATTATTTTGTTTTAACCATTTAAAACCATCTCCATTCATTTTATAAAACTTAATTTTATAAAATGTACATGCATTTACATAATTATTTAACCAATTAAATAATTAATTTATATAAATAAATTATCCAGATAATTTATTTAAATCCTCAAGTGTGTTTGTTTAGAAAACCAATTTCCTAAACACGTAGTGTTCGGTATTCTTTTAAATGATCAAATCACTAAAGGAATACATTTGGTGTTGTCTAGCTTGTTATTGGGTATGACCCGACTTGGATCAAACACAGTTAGCCACATTAGTATAAGTATGTGTCTCGGGCATACGTAATTCCAACAATCTCCCACTTGCACGAGATACATAGAAAATTAATGCAAGTGGTGAATACCGCCTAACAACAGTTCACCACCCCTAATGTGTTTGACGAAGTGCCATTCAATAACATCATCCCTTCAAGTTCCTTACTTGATATGATTTAGGTGAATCTATCATTATATCCCTTTGTTACTAGATGTCATGTTGAATCTAAGAGACATAGGTGATCATTCTCTTTACAATTCAACTTTATCAGGCCTTAGACATCTAAACTCTCAACACATAAGAGGAACAAATTCCATCTTGACTGTATATGCCTCCCACTATCACTTTTATACTCCACCTGAGCTCATCCTTATGTACCATCTTTTACGAATAGCGAAGGGGAGAGTCAAAGTGTAATACTTGGTGAAAATCAAGACCCAATATACATCTCAGGTCTAAGGATAATATGAAATTCTCCTTTACTCAAGATTACTAATGATCAAGTCAATCGACTCCATGTAGTAATATTGAGAGCGGGTCAGTCCAATATTTGTATCCCACAAATATCTATGAACTTTGGCAGCAAACCTATGCTCCATATTCATTCCTTATGAATATCCACCAATCCTAGTTCATAATAGTCTTGCTTCATATTTGTTCCCACAAATGTGATCGACTACGGACTTTTGGAATAAGATAACTTATTCATGGATTAAACATGCAAAATTAGAATTTAACTCAAGATTCCATAATCATATAAAAGAGTTAAATTACAAAAGTCTTTTAAACTTTAATACAAAATAGATCAAATCCAATTACTAGAATATCGAAGTCCTAAGCCACTCGCATGACGCTCATGTTTCGGTCTTTCTAGGAGCTTCGTGAATGGATCCGCAAGATTTTGATCAGTTCCAACTTTGCGAATACATATCTTTCCTTTTTCAACTTCATCCCTTATGTAGTTGAATCTCCGCTCTATGTGCCTTGTCTTTTGGTGCGAACGAGGTTCCTTGATTTGTGCAATCGCACCCTCGTTGTCACAAAAGATTTCTAGGGGGTCTTGAATGGAAGAGACCACCCCTAGATCAGTAATGAATTTCTTCAACCATGCAGCTTCCTGAGCTGCCAATGAAGCGGCGATGTATTCTGATTCTGTAGTGGACAATGCTACCACTTCCTGTTTTGAGCTCTTCCAAGAGACAGCTCCTCCATTAAGAGTGAACACATACCCAGACTGTGATCGAGAATCATCTCGATCAGTTTGGAAGCTCGCATCCGTGTAACCTTTTATAGCGAGTTCCTCCTCACCAGATCCATATATCAGAAACATATCCTTAGTTCTCCTAAGGTATTTCAATATGCTCTTAACAGCCATCCAATGACTGTTTCCTGGATTCTGTTGGTATCTGCTTGTCATGCTCAAAGCGCATGACACATCCGGTCTAGTACATATCATCGCATACATGATGGATCCTATAGCAGAAGCATATGGGATTTGTTTCATCGTCTCTTGCTCACCCTTTGAGCTTGGACATTGAGCTGAACTCAATATGGTCCCTCTTTGAATAGGTACAAAACCTTTCTTGGAGTTTTCCATCTTGAACCTTTTCAAGATCTTATCAATGTATGTACTTTGGTTCAAACCTATCAAGCGCCTTGACCTATCCCTATAGATCTTTATTCCCAAAATATAGGCAGCTTCACCAAGATCCTTGATGGAAAATCTACTTCCAAGCCAAGCCTTAACGCTTTCCATGGTTGGAATGTCATTTCCAAATAGTAGGATGTCATCGACATACAATACTAAGAAGGTAATTATACTCCCACTAGCTTTCTTATACACACAAGCCTCATCAGCGTTTTTGATGAACCCAAAATTTTTGATTTCTTCATCAAAACGATGATTCCAAGTTCTAGATGCTTGTTTCAATCCATAGATTGATTTCTTTAACTTGCATACTTTATTAGGATGTTTCGGATCGACAAAACCTTCAGGCTGAACCATATAGACATCTTCCTCAAGATATCCATTTAGGAAAGCGGTCTTGACATCCATTTGCCAAATTTCATAATCATAATGTGCAGCTATGGCAAATAATATCCTAATAGACTTTAGCATTGCCACAGGCGAAAAAGTTTCATCATAATCAACCCCTTGAGTTTGAGTGAAACCTTTAGCTACAAGTCTTGCTTTATAAGTATCCAAGTTTCCATGCATATCAGTTTTTCTTTTGAAAACCCACTTACTTCCAACAGCTTTGGAGTTGAGTGGTGGTTCAACCAATTCCCAAACTTGGTTGTCATACATGGATTGCATCTCAACGTTCATGGCTTCAAGCCATTTGTCACAATCATTCTTGGACATTGCATCACGGTATGTGGTTGGTTCATCCGAATCTACCACGTAGCAACCTTCTACAAAAAATCCATATCTTTCAGGTGGATTGCTAACTCTACCAGATTTGCGAACGTTTTGTGTGTTTTGATCAACCACTTGATCACTTTCAACAACCTCTTGTTGAGTGCTAGTATCAACCAATTGTGTATCATCTTGTGATTCTTGATCCTCATCAAATTTCACTGTTCTACTATTAGTTCCTTCCTCAAGGAACTTAGTTTCCAAGAACTTACCCTTTCGAGCAATAATAACATTTTGCTCACTAGGGTTGTAAAAGTAATATCCTATATCATCTTTAGGATAACCTATAAAGATACATTTAGTGGATCGGACTTCTAATTTGTTTGGGGTGTATTGCTTTACATAAGCTTCACAACCCCAAACTCTTAAGAATGATAGCGATGGAGCCTTTCCATGCCATATCTCAAAAGGTGTCTTCTCCACTTTCTTGGTTGGAGCCATATTCAATATGCGAACAGCGGAAAGTAAAGCATAGCCCCAAAATGATAGAGGTAAAGTGCTTCTAGCCATCATCGATCGAACCATATCTAATAGGGTACGATTTCTCCTTTCAGACACACCATTATGTTGTGGTGTTCCAGGTGGAGTAAGTTGTGAAATAATTCCACAACTCTTAAGATGATCTTGAAAAATACCACTTAGGTATTCACCTCCTCTATCACTACGAAGTACTTTGATTGTGGTCTTGAGTTGTCTTTCTACTTCAGTTTTGAAGTCTTTGAACATTTCAAAAGCTTCATCTTTGTGTTTCATTAAGTACACATAACCATATCGACTATAATCGTCAATAAAGGTAATGAAGTATCTTTCACCATTCCTAGTCATTGGTCTAAAAGGACCACATACATCCGAATGTATGATACCCAATAATTCTTTTGACCTTTCAAAAGTTTTATTAAAGGGTTGCTTTGTCATTTTGCCTTGTAAACAAGATTCACATACATCAAATGAATCATACTCATTTGTTTCTAGAATACCACTCTTGCGAAGAGTTTGCATGCGATTCTTGCTTATATGTCCAAGGCGACAATGCCAAAGATAGGAATCACCCAAGTCCTTCTTGAGTTTCTTGGTGCTGACATTGTACATTGAACTACTATGTGACATACCACTTTGATCTATTTCATATATACCATTCATGGGTATAGCTTTAAAATAAAATATGCCATTCATCAAAACATGAATATCATAATCAATAAACTTAAGATCAAAGCCACATTGTTTTAAAAGGGACACGGAAATAATGTTTCTCCTTAACTTAGGAGCATACAAAACATTCTTCAAAATTACTTCCAAACCACTTGGAAGCTTTAACAAGTAGTCTCCTTGGGCTTGGACTTCAACTCTTGCTCCATTGCCCATAAAGAGACTAATGTCCCCTTTGTTGAGTTGTTTACTTCTTTTGAACCCCTGCAACAAATTGCAAATGTGAGTTCCACATCCGGTATCAAGTACCCATGTATTTGAAGAAATAACATTTAGTTCAATATGTATAGTAAAGATAATACCTGAGGTATGCCCCGCATCCCTCTTATCTTTTAACGCATTGAGATAGGTCGGACAATTCCTTTTCCAATGACCTATCTCTCCACACTCAAAGCATGGATCTTGCGCCGCAACCTTTTGCTTCTTTTCCTTCGGTTTGATGGGCGTGATGGCTTTCCTCTTTCCCTTTCCTTGGACGTGGCCCTTGCCCTTAGCAACACTTGCTTTGGGTTTGGAGTTATGTCCCCTTTTTCCTTCATTGATTGTTAGAACGGGTAAAACCTTTTTACCCATTCCCGCTTCGGCCGTTCTTAGCATTGCGTGAAGCTCACCAATGCTTTTGTCCCACCCATTCATGTTATAGTTCATGACAAAAGTTTCAAACCTTTTGGTCAAAGAGTTGAGGATCAAATCCGTAGCCAACTCATTAGAGACGGGACAATTTAACCTACGAAGCTTTTCAATGTAGCTTTTCATCTTTAGGACATAAGATGAGACGCTTTGGGTTTCCTCCATACGACATGCATGAAACGCTCGAACCGTTTCGAAACGTTCCGCTCTAGCTTGTTGAAGGAACATTTCCTTCAATTGAGTTATCATGTCGTATGCCCCATGATGCTCGAAATCCTTTTGGATTTCGGGAATCATAGTCCCCAACATGAGGCAAGAGGCTTGCACCGAATCTTTGGTGTACTTGACCCAATTGTTATACGCCTCCTCATCTTCCACGTTAGGCTCATCGGGAATGGGATCGTCTAAGACATATGATATCTCTTCTTGCTTGAGA
The DNA here is from genome assembly GCF_021521415.1 of Bidens hawaiensis. Lineage (NCBI taxonomy): Eukaryota > Viridiplantae > Streptophyta > Magnoliopsida > Asterales > Asteraceae > Bidens > Bidens hawaiensis. The sequence goes on along the minus strand of NW_027493990.1, from coordinate 155,202 downwards.
ACTATTCTCAAGTTGCGATACCAATCCATAAAGTTATTATGGTTTAGACGATCCTTTTCAAGGATGGTTCTTAAGGATAGGTTACGGGTGTTATGGGTAGAGGTGTTTGCATTGTTAGCGGCCATCTACAAAATTTAACAAAGTTCTATTTAGTATTATAATCAATTTAATTATTAATACCCTTTTATTCCAGATTTTAAAATAATAATTAAATTCTAGAATCCAACGATAAATCAAATTTCGGTTAGGTGACCTTTATCCCGTTATTTGATTTAACAAGGTAGTCAATCTTGACAATTGCAACCCTTTGCAACTTCTAGAGGTATGGGACCATTCGAAATCCTTATTTCGTGTTGGCATGTTAATCCCATCAACACCATTAGATCCCATGCTTAGGTGACCTTTATCACATGGTTTCCAATTCAAGTCGTCCTACTTGTATAGACATGTAAGATTAACATACAAGTGGTTAGGTGACCTTTATCCCACAAATATGTTAATATTACCCTAAGTATATTAGTTTGCTCAAAATGGTTAGGTGACCTTTATCCCATTTAAAGTTCCCTAATACGTTAAGTGTTATACAAAAGGATGGTGTTAGACTTGTTTCTTTGGTAATTATGAAAAAGGGATTTTGAATTTTCAAATATTCTAGTTGAAAAACAATATGCCATATCCTAACATGCATTTAGAAATATGGCGATTTTGAAAACCAATTTTCAAGGTTCAAGTTATAATAAAACCAATTTTATTATATGTGAGTAATCGCTTAGTTTTAATAAACCCATTTAATTAAACTAATTGACGCGATATTACCAAATATATATTAGAACCCGTTTCATGCTTGTTGTCGTTCCTATGTGACGGTTTGGATATCCTAATATCTATCAACCACACATTACATAAAGTAAAACAAACAATCAAGCATACATATGCAAAATATAGTCATAACCGAGAACCGCTAAGTTTGACCATACTTGTTAGCCGAAACAAGTATAGGTCATAAGTCACACCTAAGGGACAAAACATGACACAAGGATGGAATGTTGACTCCCACTTGACCTTGCATCCAAATGCTTCAAGTATCCTTTCCAAGTTGTTGTGTTCTTGTTGGGCTTGTTAATGGGCTCCAAACTTCCAAAAGTCTTCTTGGGCCCAAGAGTGAAATTTATGGGCCTAATGGGCTTGAATCCCATGATGGGCCGGTGAGGCCCAACAAGCCCAAAATTTCGGTCCAAGGCCCAAATCCACCAATTCTTGCATCTTCAATTTTTACAAAATGTATCCTAATACATATTTTTCTAAAAAAAGGAAAATGCAACTAATCTATTTATTACATACCAACTTATGAATAAATAAATTACACAAGCCTAAGATTATGAATTATTACAACCATATTGAATAATAAACATAATCAACATACACAAACAACAATCAACACATCCAAGGTCTAGGTTTCGGTTATGACACATCCAAACATACCAAATGTTCTAAGCATGCAACCTAAGCAACCAATGCCCAAAATCACCAAATAAAATCGGCCCCCCCCCCCCCCAAGAGGCTACGGCCCAAATTTCTTTTATTATTTTTTTTTTATTTTCAACATCCAAATGTTAATAATGGTTTCCTAAGATCTTTCCATGCATGTCAAGATCTTACAAAACCATGAGGGGTAAAATCCACCAAAATTTCGGACCCCTTTTTCACCCATGAAAAACCCGAAATCTATGAACATGTAAGGAGCATAAGTCCTTGTAACCGGCTCTTGATGCCATTGTTGGATTTTATACAAGATAATCAAAGTTCAAGTTAACCATATTTAACTAGAAAACGCAACGGAAGCTAGGATTTTAAAACTTGTTATGAACATACCATTATGTTAAAATCAAAACCCAATGAACAAGGATCAAAATTACAAGAACAAAATGCTCACAAAATGTAAATTGTACCTTCTTCTACCTTTAGAAGAACAAGTGATTTGTTGAAGGAGATGGTGGATGAACGACAAGCCTTCAAAGAAGAAGACCTCAAGAGTGTGATACCCCAAGCTATTTGTGACAACACCAAGTGATTGCTAGGATTTATGAACACTATATGAGCTCCCAAAGACTCCCAAAATCTGCCCACCTTGAGCCGTGGGTTTAGAGAGAAAGAGAGAGAATATGAACTTGATTTTTTTTTTTTTTTTTAACACTTGAAAATTCAAATGAAAGATATTCATGCATGTCTTGGATGTGGAGATTCATAAAGAGGCATCACATGGACCAAAAGAAAGCCTTGAATTTGATTGGACCAAAACCTTCCACCCACATGGGGTGGACGGCTCCCCTTTATTTTTTTTTTTTTTATTTTTTTTTTTTATTATTTTTGTTTTAACCATTTAAAACCATCTCCATTCATTTTATAAAACTTAATTTTATAAAATGTACATGCATTTACATAATTATTTAACCAATTAAATAATTAATTTATATAAATAAATTATCCAGATAATTTATTTAAATCCTCAAGTGTGTTTGTTTAGAAAACCAATTTCCTAAACACGTAGTGTTCGGTATTCTTTTAAATGATCAAATCACTAAAGGAATACATTTGGTGTTGTCTAGCTTGTTATTGGGTATGACCCGACTTGGATCAAACACAGTTAGCCACATTAGTATAAGTATGTGTCTCGGGCATACGTAATTCCAACAAAAACCTTCCCTCAGGAAGGAGTAAATGATATAACCTTCCCCTATGAAGAAAGAAATGATTCCAATAAAGAGTTGTCAAACAACTATGGTCAAACACATATAATGTGGGATCGAGATGAAATGGAAAATATTGATGATATATATTTTCGTATTCCGTGGCAAGTGATATTATGGAAGAAAATTATGACCTTGAACCAAAATCTGTAAATGAAAGTCAAAATCGACAAGATTAGAAAAAATGGAAAAATGACATGCAAGCTGAATTGAATTCACTAAACAATCGAAAGGTTTTCGGACCTATTGTTATTACACCAAAGGTTGTAAAGCTTGTAGGGTATAAATGTGTTTTTGTACGAAAACGAAATGAAGTTAAAGCTACAAATCTAGAATTGTGTTTCAAGGTTTTTCACAAAAGCCAGGGATTGACTATGATGAAACATATTCCCATGTTATGGATACAATAACCTTTAGATATTTAATCAGCTTAAAAGTCTATAAAAATTAGAGATGCGTCTCATGTATATTGTCACAACTTACTTCTATGGATCACTAGACAGTGACATCTATATGAAAATTCCCGAAGGATTTAAACCCCCCAAAGAATTAAGCTCAAAGCCTAAGGAAGTGATTCCATCAAGTTACAAAGATCCTTGTATGCACTAAAACAATCTGGAAGGATGTGGTACAATCGTTTGAGTGATTATTTGATAAGCAAAGGATATACAAGTAATCTTATTTGTCCATGCGTCTTCATTAAGACGACAACCTAAGGATATGTGATCATAGCTGTGTATGTTGATGATATGCATTTAATTGGGACACAAACAGAAATTAATGAAGCAATTTCTCTTTTAAAGAAAGAATTTGAAATGATAGACCTTGGAAAGACCAAATGTTTTCTTGGTTTACATATTGAGCATATGCATAATGGGATACTTGTGCATCAGTCAATTTATACTGAGTAACTTTTAAAGCGTTTCAATATGGACAAAGCAAATCCTTTAAGCACCCCAATGTTTGTTAGATACCATTTCGTCCTTGCGAAGATAATGAAGATATCCTTTGTAAGGCCCTGAACCCAGAAACCTTACTAACAGTTGGATTTGCACTTGAACACAACTTAGTACATCACATTTTACAAATACTTTCACGGAATATTATTAACTTATAAAAAACTTTCTTTCTAATGACTCTTTGGATTTCAACACCGTGTGGATAGCCTTGTGTGTACTCCACGCTCCCTTACTTTCTTTTATCAACTACATGTATGCATACTACAAGTCAGCTACGATGAGTGAGTTCTAGTTAATCAGGCAACATACATTACATTCACATATTCATACGTATTCGTAGATACATATTACATACTTTACATGCTTCCTTCATTCTTACATACATACACACATTCATACTTATACACTTTCATACTTGCATTCCTTCATACTTTCATACCTACATTCTTTCATACTTTCATACATTCATCCTTTCATTCTTTCATACTTTCTTCTTTTAGCTTACTTACACATACATAATTATTTATATATTTTATAGAGCCTTTCGCCCTGTAACCTTCGCAGATATATGTAGGGTCTGCAATCCTTGAATCTTCGCAAATATTATTAGGGGTCTGCAACCCTTTAACCTTCGCATATATTAGTAGGGTCTGCAACCCTTTAAACATACGACCATACAACCATGCATAACTTTACTTTATCTACATACATATATGCATGCATACATACATACATACATACATACATGCATACATACATGCATACTCTTAACCCTTATCTACATTCGTTCAACATTTCTATATCATTCGTATATTATTTATAAAACATTCATATAGCATACACTTACCATTTAATGTAAGTGTATTAACTAATCACATAGGAGTATGCACACAGCCCCGAAAACATAATGAAAAAAAGGGGCATGAAACTCTCCTGAATCCTGTTACATTCAGAGCTAACAGTAATCCCCTTCTTTAGTTGCGCACGACTAACTGTTTAACATGTATACTTGTTAATTAACCGCGTTACCTAACTAAGTTCGTGTTTAGTAACTTAAACATGCTTGATAAGATAGGCTCGTTTGTTTAGTTAAACTGATCTGACGGGGTTACATCGTTTAACGGAAGTCATTATTTAATTCTTTATTTTTCTTACGTTTAGCGTTCATACTTTTCGTTTATTACATTTGTTTAAATCATTTTATATTCAAATATGTGTGTATGTGTGTGTATCTAATCTAAATATCTATATAAATGTCTACCATAAATTCCTACATGTCGCTCTCACGTCGCTTCCCACCCTCTATCAAGCTACCAGATCGCTTGATTTATGAATAAAATCTTCTCATTCACTCCCTCAGTTTCGTGGGTATAATCCTACTGGTTTTATCTCTCAAAACGGGTTATATGACTGAAGTAACCTTAAACCTTCACAACTTTGATGCGACGATTTCCCTCATCTTACTAAAACCCTAATCGAATCCTCTTCTTGGCGACTCTAATTGATCCTTGCCTCTGTCTTTTCCATCTTATCTCATCGCACCCATGATCGTCTCTTAATTTAATAGATATTTTCTATTTTTATTTCATCAATATTATAAGCCCTAAAATTTATCCAATCAGTTATCTTTATTCGATTTGAAGAGGTATGTTATAGATTAAATCGTATGTTCAGATTTCCTACATGAGTTGTTGCATTAACGATTTTGATTATTGAACCTAAATACATAACAAAAGTCATGTTTTTTTATTTGCTTGATACTATCTATACAACACTATGTATTGGAATAATGATGCTTGAATGAAAGGCTTTGTAGTATTATTTAACTTTTGAGTTTGGGATTAAACTCAATCAAATTTAATGTTTTTACATTGTATTCAATGTCTGCATACCAACTGCTCGATGAAATACATGTGTGAGATTATAAATTTATTTTACTTCAAAAGTTTACAATTAATCTTGAATGATCGAAGTATATAATGATGAGTATTGTTTGGTTTTGTGTTTTTGGGGATCAAATTCGACATTCATACAATGTATTAATGGATGCATACCAACTTCTCAATGAAATGCATGTGCTAGATTATAAATTTATTTTACCAATTCCGAGTCTAAAAAGAAATTTCAAAACATGCAGATAAACAACACGTGAAGATCAGAAGATCACATCAAAGAAAATTCAAGCCAAAGATAAAATAGGCAAAGCTCAAGATAATAATAATAATAATAATAATAATAATAAATCAGGTTTCTCGAAAAGATGTTCACGGGTTTGCCTAGACACATTTGGTTGGGTCTTGAATCTGACTTTGGTTCGGATCCGGTCCAGGTCCAACTCCGTATCAATTTGGTATGTCAAGATAACGTAACGTATGATAAAAATCAAGTCTTTTAACTTATTATTATATGAATAGGAGTCACATGTTCAAGACACATTGTGCAAATATTTTCATCACCAAGGTGACATACAAAATGTAGAGGTACACTTTTTCATTCTTGTAAATACTAAAATTCAGATACATATATAAAGTGATTGTTGTTTTATTTATTTTGTTTCTTTGAAGTTTGATGCTCATTTGGTGTTGTAGACTTGCATCAAACTAAAAAACATATTTATTGCACCGAAAAATAACAAGGATTGAAATATGTAATTAAATGGCACTCAAATAAATTTACAATTTATGAAACTATAAATGGTAGGATATCATGAAATCAGATGAGATATTGGCTTAAAAAGGCTGAATTAATGTATATTGTCATACGCTGGTTATTAATATTAGTGTATGCTTCGTGTTTGCATTGACTGAGTAACTAAATTTGAATTTCAAAGAAGCCAAATCACATGTTATAGATGTTAGAAAGTAAAGTATTTTTAGCAAATATTGGGTCAGTCAAAGTTAGTTACATCATTCTCCATATGGCAACTTCATAGCTAATGACAGCAAATGTCTAGCCTAAAATTATTATGTATCCATATTTAGTGGTCTGTTTTGCCTACAAAAAGAAAGGCATTTTCATTGTAATCACACAAAATATTACAATCAGTACTTCCCTTCAATTTATGATTGATATCATGGTATCAAAGCAGTGTCTTTGGTCCTAGAACCGGCCTGCTCATCACATACCTTTCCTTGGTCATCAGATCCCCTCGCTGCCATGTCCGGAGACGCTAACGCGGGTTCTGATTTATCAATCCAACTGGCCAATCTATTCATGAATGGCTTCAACCTCCAACCCCAAAATCCCAAACTATCCGACAACCTGCAAATCAACCTCAAACTCAATAGCCAAAATTATGCCTTATGGACTCGAATGATTCGAGTCGCAACAGGCGGAAAATCAAAAGGTCTGTTAAAACACCTAACCTCATATCCTCCCGACCCAAGTGATGCAACATATGAGCAATGGGAACAAGACGACCTCGTCGTTTTTTCATGGCTCATTCAGAATATTGAACCGACACTCGCCAGCAATTTAACCGAGTTCCCTAACGCAAAAACGTTGTGGGATGCTCTGGTTATCACATACAGCAGTGGGAAAGACAAGCTACAAACATTCAATCTTCATGTGAAAGCAAATGAAATCAAGCAAAACGAGACTTCTCTAGAAAGCCTCTGGATCTCTCTTCAAGGAATTTGGGGAGAAATTGAAAGAATTGACCCAAATCCGATGAAGTGTCCAGATGACATAAGGATCTATACAAAAATAAGGTCAGACCAAAAATTATTCCAGTTCTTAAATGCTTTAGATCGGAGATACGACCACATAAAACGGGAGATACTCCGGTTGGATTCACTACCAACCGAAGAAGAGGCATAGGCAACCGTTCGAAAGGAGGAGGCTCATCAGAAAATTCTTGGTACAACCAAAGATGACTCGTCAGGTATGTGGGGGGGGGGGGGGCGGACATGTCGCCACCAACCAAAAAACCTCAAATGGATCTGGTCTTGTCTCAAAGAAGTTCCACCGATCCCAATCTCCACAACCCGACAAAAGCCATCTGAAATGTACTCATTGTGGTATGTCTAAACATACCAAAGAAGAATGCTTCAGGATTTTCGGGTATCCCGACTAGTGGAGTGACGGTCACAAGAAAGGGAGCAAGAACGTCGGACAAAAGAAAGGAAGAGCCGATGTCGTCACGGGCAACAACGATGATACCGACGTAATGAACGGCGACACCGGTGGCTTCGTGGGTATGGCGGCGGCTGACAAATATGATGAAGGGGTCTCAACAGGTATTGGGTTTGAAGATATTTCTTAAGACCCTTCTAAACTTATCTTTAAAAATATTTTAGTTATAACCCCAATGGAAATACAAAACGCCCAAACAGACCCTAGAGAAATTGGGTTTGCTAATATTGCCATAAAACCCCACGGAAAAAAAGATAAGTTTTGGATTTTCGATTGTGGTGCAACTGATACAATGACATATGAATTATCAGATTTTCTCTCTTCGAGTAAACCAGGAAAAACATGTATTCAAACCGCAAATGGGGAAAGAATGAATGTAGGGGCAAGGGGAACCATCGAAATTTCACCAACGTTAAAACTTTCGAACTGTCTTTACGTTCCGGATTTGTCACATAAACTTTTATCAATAAGTCATGTGACGAAAGAGCTTAATTGTATTGTTCTAATGCACCCAAATTTTTGCATATTACAGGATGTCAGGACGGGAGTGATCATTAAGCGTGGCACTGAACGACAAGGGTTATACTATGTGGATGAGGTGACTCAATCGGGTACTGTGATGCTTGCTCATGGATCTTCAAACCGCGAAGCTTGGTTATGGCACAGAAGATTGGGACATCCTTCTACGGGTTATTTACACATTTTATTTCCAAAGTTGTTTCTTCCTAATAATGTTTCAAACTATGAAACTTGTAAGTTTGCCAAAAGTCATAGACAAACGTACAAACCAACCAACACAAGAGTTGATGTACCTTTCTCTTTGATTCATTCGAATGTTTGGGGTCATGCTCCAGTCATTGGTGGACAAAACTTTTGTTTCTTTCTTCTTTTTGTGGATGATTGCACTCGAATGACTTGGGTTTATTTTTTGAAACACAAATCCGAAGTTATTGACAAATTTACCATTTTTTATAACATGATTGAAACCCAATTTCAAAAGAAAATCCGAACCCTTCGATCCGACAATGGTAACACACGTATGAAACAATTTATTGAAACTAAAGGGATAATCCACCAAACTTCTTGTGCACACACTTCAGAACAGAATGGTGTTGTAGACGGAAAAATAGAATCCTGCAAGAAATCACTTGGGCACTTTTAATTGAATCACAAGTTCCGAGTAGTTTCTGGCCCGAAGCCGTTGCCACCGCCACCTACCTAATCAATCGCCTAACAACCAAAATTCTTAAACTAAAAACACCTTTAGAAACATTATCAACACTCACCAAATCCCCAACCCTCACTCTTCAACCAAAAGTTTTTGGTTGTTCTGTCTTTGTTCACATACCAAAACCAACAGGACCAAAATTGACCCATGTGCCAAGAAATGTGTGTTCGTTGGTTATGGAATCAATCAAAAAGGATATAGATGTTATAACCCAAAAACAAAGCGGATGCACACTACCATGGAGTGTGATTTCCTTGAAACACAATATTACTACACTCCCCAACACAACGGTCAGGGGGGAAACACATATTCAGACACACTGAGTTGGTTACAACTTGTTTCACTTCCAGAAGAGAAATTACTCACAGTACCCAAGACGAGTCACTCTCAACGTCCACACCACCCGAGGTTGCAATTACCAATATCCCGATCACTCCGTCCAACATAATATCAGATGTAAGTAATTCTTCTAGTGCTTCTAATGAAACTAATAATGTTGCTAATGACTCTGGTGTTACTAATGAACCTATGCCAATTAGCCACGATGTAGCTGAAGATGATCAAGAGGCTCCTTTTGCCTCTGAAGAAGCCAGTGAAAAATATGTCTTACCCCCTAGGGCAAACAGAGGGGTTCCTCCAAAGAGATACTCTCCAGAGAAAGTGTCTCGAAGTTCAAAATATCCTATAGCAAATATTGCCGATGGGAGTCTTTCACAAGAAGCCAAGGCGTTTGTTGCCTCTTTGTACTCTGAAGAAACTCCAACAACTGTCGAACAAGAACTCAAGTCGAAGAACTGGAAAGAAGCTATGAAATCAGAAATGGATGCCCTAAAGAAAAATTCCACATGGGAAAAATGTATCATTCCGGAAGGTAAAAAGCTAGTGGGATGTCGATGGGTGTTCACTATAAAGCATAACCCAGATGGAACCATCGAACGATACAAAGCACGGTTGGTAGCCAAGGGATATACACAAACGTACGGAATTGACTATTCCGAAACCTTCTCACCAGTTGCAAAAATCAACACGATCAGGGTTCTTTTCTCTATAGTTGCAAACAAACAGTGGCCACTCCATCAGTTTGATGTTAAAAACGCCTTTCTACACGGGGAGCTTGAAGAAGAAGTGTATATGGAAGCACCACCCGGATTCACCGAAGACTTTAATCCGAAAGAAGTCTGTCGTCTGAAGAAATCCCTATATGGTTTAAAACAATCTCCTCGAGCTTGGTTTGGCAGATTTACCCTTGCTATGAAGAAATACGGATTCAAACAAAGCAACTCAGATCATACTTTGTTCCTTAAACGAAGAGGCAAACTTATAACATGCCTAATTATCTATGTTGATGATATTGTTACAGGTAACAATGAGGAAGAAATGGAAAGGCTAAAGGCAAATTTGTTTTCAGAATTCGAGATTAAAGACTTGGGAAGACTCAAGTACTTTCTTGGAATTGAAGTACTAAGGTTCAACCATGGGATTTTTATTTGCCAGAAAAAATATGTTCTTGATTTGTTAGCCGAGACAGGGATGATTGATAGCAAACCTTCAGACACTCCTATGATTATGAATTAGAAGCTCTTTATGGAAGAAGGTGCACAGTTGACTGACAAAGGAAGATACCAACGAATTGTGGGGAAATTGATATATTTGTCACATACTCGGCCAGACATAGCCTATGCCTTAGGGGTTGTAAGTCAATTCATGTATCAACCCCAAGAGCCACATATGGAAGCAGTTTTAAGAATTATCAGATATCTCAAAGGAACTGTTGGCCATGGTGTTTTATTTAAGTCAAATGGTCATGTTAACACTCAAATCTACACTGATGCAGATTGGGCGGGAGATAAAGGAGACCGAAGGTCGACCTCAGGATACTTTACTCTAGTTGGAGGGAATCTTGTCACATGGAGAAGCAAGAAACAGCAAGTGGTGGCCCTTTCCAGCGCAGAAGCCGTATTCAGAGGGATAGCACGAGGCTTAACTGAAGTTCTGCGGATTAAAAAACTTCTCACTCAAATTGGTTTCACTTCAAGTAAACCCAACCAAATTCTATGCGACAATAAGGCTGTTATTCAAATCTCGGAGAATCCAGTTCAGCATGACCGAACAAAGCATATTGAGGTAGATCGAAATTTCATTAAAGAGAAAATAGAAACACGGGTCATCGAATTGCCATTCATCCGGTCTGAAGATCAACTAGCTGATATTTTAACAAAAGCCGTCAATGGAAGAATGTTCAGCAAATGTTTGAGCAAGTTAAACGTTGGTAATCCCACCATTCAACTTGAGGGGGAATGTTAGAAAATAAAGTATTTTTAGCAAATATTGGGGTCAGACAAAGTTAGTTACATCATTCCCCATATGGCAACTTCATAGCTAATGACAGCAAATGTCTAGCCTAAAATTATTACCTACAAAAAGAAAGACACTTTCATTGTAATCACACACAAAATAATACTATCAGTACTTCCCTTCAATTTATGATTGATATCAATAGACATTCATAATTAAAAACTTGATACCATCATAAACGCCGTTGTACTTGCTTGCGCATCTAATGAAACTTGACTTTGTATAGAATTTATCATTTTGATAAAAGAACGGAGGAACAGATTATACTGAGAGTTGAGAGTGCCACCCTCTGTTGTTGAACGTATAGAGCACCTTTTAAACGAGAGTGCATTAGATGACAAGTCACTAGATTTGTCATTATTTGGTAACACAACATTGTGTTTGTTACTTCCATGGTCACCAGGCTCCACCACCAAAATCCATCATCGGCGCTACAATAAGCCCAGGTAAGATCACTCTAATTCAATTAATTTATTGTACTTATGCTCTAACTATATCGATTTGATTATAGGTCTTGATACACATAATCCATAGCATCCTCTAGGGCAACTGTATTTTGTCAAGTACCCTGTTGTTCGTCCTACTTTGTAACTCTTTTAATTGTATAAATCGTTAATGCAAGTTAATTTTGGGTGATCGATTGGTAGTGTTACGTTGTTTTCTTTCGAAAAATTTAAGTAAATGGATGATTTAGACCATTGATGTTGCGAACCATAAATTAGTAGATTTAAATCCAAAATAGATTGCTTTGTATAAGGCAAAAACAGTTTAGGTTACACTAATTGTAACATTAAAGCTTGAATTCACTAAATTTTTTAAGTTAAAAAGTAATATAATTGCTTCAAATCAAACTTTTGTTTGGTTTTCTGACTTATGTTAATGTTGATGAAGGTTATAAGAATGATGAGTGCAACCATCAGGTAAAAAGAGTTGGCTTTCTGTTCATCTGATCTGGCAAACATTGTATGTATTCTTTGATTATTTCCTCAGGTCTTGTTCTTTAATAATCTGTTACCTTTGATAAATTATAATAAATAATGGTGGATGCACCAAGTATATGATAAGTACCGAATGAAAACAAAGACGGTGTCGTTTTTCTTAAGCTACAACGTATGATTTAGGGCTTTTTTTCACGCATATATTTCAATTGGTTTCTGTTTATGAATTAGAATAAGAAATTGATGCATGTAATGCAACCCTAAATGTTTAATATAGGATCTATTTATATTTAACCGTAACTAGAACATGAAATCGATGCGTGCAATCATGGTTTAAGTAATTACGTTATTACTACAGATTATGGGCGTGGATGATTCGGTTTTGGGCTAAAACTGAAACAAAAACCGATGCGATGCTCTCAAAACGATGGTTTAGGCTCTGTGAGTAAGTTATGTTCCATTAAACGATGAAATCCCAAATCGATGCGATGCTTTCAAAACCACTTACCCCTACATCATGTTCTTTCAATTCAATCCAGATCTATTCAAAGAAGCAAAGCTTCCAACTTGGCATTCGAGGCTGAGAAACTCGATAAGTTATGAATCTTAATCGATTAATAAAACTATAGGTTTGTTTTTTTATGAATTTGTGATTACGTTCATTTTAGCATCTCATATTGTTTAACATGATTTTGTGCTTCCAGCCACAACTGCAAAATTACTAATTCTCTGATGCTTTTGTTAATTATCTTTAAATACACATGTTCTAGACGATAGGCTACTTAAAAAAGATTTATTTTGTTTTTGTTTTAAGCACCGGTATTAGTGGCCGGTACAATATCTTATGAGACGTGTGCTACTCATGTATGGTTAACAATTTCTCATTTGTATCTTTTCACCTTTTGAATGTTACTGATCTTCCATTCTCATATTCTTTGTTATAACAGATCACAATCATGTTGGCTCAACAAGCTTTAATTTGCTCAATAGAAGAAGTCACTCAAGAGTTACCTGGGTAACTTTCTAAATTAGCTTAGAATCATTTTGATTTTTCGGCACGTTAAAAGAAGTCTTTAAATTCACATAATAATTAACTGAACATGATATACAGTGGAAGTACGGGAGTTGGCTTATGCTTTAAATATGTTGTATTTTTCTTATGCTCAGTTTTGTTTCATAAAAAGAAATTTAGTGATATGTTTGTGGTTTTTTTGGAAAACAAATTGCAATATTGGTGGTTTTGTTTTAAATATGTAGAATTGATGCGCAATCGGCTGAAATTGATAGTGTTTTCACTAAATCGTACAAACTAAACCATGTCTTGTGTTGGCAAACCAATATGCGTGTGTTGTGATGGTTTTAGACAGATATATTAGGTTTACTTGTGTTTATGATGTTATTGACTGAACTTACACCTCCACATTTTTTTCTTCTCTTTATAATATACCATGTCTGCATGAAGCCTTTTTGCCCAAGGTTCAACGAGAGAGCCGCTTATAATAGTTTAAAGATTGAATGATTAATTCTTCTTGCGTAGATTAACCGCTTAACTAATGAGAGAGTGTTATTGGTTTTTAATAGCAGGGATAGAAGCCGCATGTGGTACAACATATACACTTTTAGTAAACAAGTAATTTACAACACTTAAAAAAACTTGAAATATAACATGCTTTATAAGGAATTAATATAAAAATTATTTATTTAAAATAGTATTAAAGAAAACCCTAAATTAACTCGCGTAACACGCGGGCTAGAAGCTAGTATGTGTGTGTATATATATATATATATATAGTAAGGATCCTAAGAGAACCTTTTGAAAATTGAGAACTTTGAAAACCATTTTGAGCAAAAAAAAAAACATCTAAAAAATATTTAAAAAAATCATAAAACGAAAAAAAAAAAACAAAAATTTTAAAAAAGTAAAAAAATAAAATTCTTATATTTCATTCCAGTTTCATAAAAAACAAAAACAAAAACTTTGTATTATACACATATGTATAATTTCATAAAATCTCTAGTTACATAATGTACACATATGTGCATTGTCATTTACCTTAAATTATACATATGTGTATAAAAAATTGTGTATAAAATTTAAAAAATAAGTATTATACATATGTGTATAATTTTGTTAAAACGATATTTTTTTTTCAATTTTTTTTATTTTTTTATAAAACCCGGGATGAAAAATAAAATTTTTTGGTTTTTTTTACTTTTTTTATTTTCGATTTTTTTTTATTTTTTTAAGAAGAGTGTTTTTTGTAGTCTAAAATGCTTCTCAAAGTTCTCAATTTCAAAATAGTTCTCACATGTTCCTAATCCTATATATATATATATATATATATATATATATATATATATATATATATATATATATACTAGTTTTTATTTCCCGCATTACGGAGGTTGTTTTATATTATTTGTTTCTAATATTTATTTATTTTTTGATTTTTTGTTGTATGAAATTTAATAATATACTTATGGTTTAATGACAAATTGTTTCACAAATAAATAAGATGTTATAACCCGGATTGAAAGCTATATGTGTTTGATGAAACCCAAGACCCGTTTATATTTTTTACTATAAAATTGGTTTTTTAATTATAACTAATATATAGCTTTTTTTTTAATAAATCAGATATTAATTTTTAGTATATCCCTACTTTATAGGATTATTAAATCAATTATTTGGTGAGATTAGTTTTTTATTTAATAGGATGTTATAACCCGTTTAAGAAATATACGGGTTTGATAAGATCCATGCCCGTGAATTCGGGTCAAATGCATGAAAATCCTCCATTTAAAAACCAAGCAAATCTGGTGACTCCAAAAAAATGGGAAGCGACCACGTCACGACACGTAGGATTTTTATGGTTTCTTTTATATATATTATAGATATATGTATATATATATGTGTGTGTGTGTGTGTGTGTTGCTTTCATATATCGTCTAACTTGTTTTCTAAAGGTTAACGGAGTTGGCGAGGTCGGTTAGTTTGGCTCATTATTTTTGGATAACCTAAGTTATATTAACCAGTCCATTTGCCTAGCCCAATTCCAAGCCCGTCTTGTAAAACCATCTGATCCTGTCCATCTATAAGTCCAAGCCCACCTTAAAAGCCCATCTCGCAAGTTAGATCTTGTAAGCTCATTGTATCCAGGCCCATCTCGCAACCCATATCTCGTAGATCCACCTCGCATGTCCATTTGGCCCACCCAAGCCCATATCGTGAGTTATCTCGCAAAAATTTAATTTGCGAGGGCCGTAGTTCGAATCCGGCTTCCCCATCTCGCACCAAGTATTTCAACCATTCCACAGTGGAATTTCCACCACCCAATCCTTATGCTATGATGTGTGGGTTAAAGTATGTGCGTTAAGTGTTCAATATTGTGTGTTTTACTTGTTTATATGTATCGAACACAAATACTTTGATAGGTTTTATGTTTACAGGTGTGCGGAGCTTAACGGAGCTTAAAGGAGCGAATTTGGAGCATTCATGGTGGAGTGGAAATGAAAGTAAAGATCCATGATAAGATAGAGAATTGAAATACGAAGACGTGGCTGCAAACTGGGAGGAAAACGGATTCAGTTCTGATGATTAACACACTCAATCGTTAAGTCTTTTGATTTACATATTTAACAAGAAACTGTTCAAAGAAGTTTATCAATTCCTTAACTTGTTGCAAAACCCGAACCCTGGAGTTTGGTTATTTTCATATTATTGTTTACAAACTACTCTTTTAAACCGCTTGACATCGTTTGTCCACTTAGTTAATTAATTATTAAGCATTAAACTTGATTAGCACTTTCCACTGATTTCCTGTGGATTCGACACCTTACTTGCCCTTGCTAGTAAAGGTATTTTACAAATGTTTTTGATTGACCTTTCGACATCGATTAAAATGGCGCCGTTGTCGGGGAATCAACGCGCAAAGTGCTAGTTTAGTGTTTTGTTTACTTTAGTTTTATTTTATTTTTGTCAGTTTTACGTTTGGTATTTGTGTGTCTCATGTGTGCAAGTAATTAAAGATGACGTGGAGTTGGGTCTATGACCCACATGAAGGATATAAGATCGTGGAGGACGATGACTCGTACCGTACACATACATATCATGGCCCACCTTCACCAAACTCTCAAGGCTTCTATGAGTCAGATAACAAAAGGAGCTTCAACCAACAGCATCGCAACATGCAGTACCAAGATTATTCATCGCCTCAATCTGATTATAATAGTTATTTTGGGTCAATAACAGGTAACCAAGAAAAGTCGTATCAAAGCAGTTATCAATCTGACAAGAGAATTAATGGTTACCAATTTGAGGATGATTCGGAGTATGATAGTGAAGGGTTCGATACGCCAAGTTTGGTAAGTTATCAAGATGATGAGGACTACTACTACCATGAACATCGTCAACCACTATACGAGGAAGTACCTCGATATTATGATCATGGTGGTACATATCAGAGAAATTATCATCAAGATCAAGAAGATTCCTCGGGTAACAAAGAAGAGTCGATTAAGGATGTGATGGAGTTATTGAAGCAAATAAATCAGAGGTTAGAACTCCAGGAAACGTCTAATGCTGCCCAAGATGAACTGATGAGTCAACTATTTGAAGATGTGGTCCAAATTAAACGAGATCAGGAGCAGTTGGTTAGTTATGTCGTGGTGAATGATGAGCTAATAAATGAGGCTATTGATCTTTCGGAGAATGAATTTGAGGAGGTGGCAGTGGAGAATAATACCACACCAATTCCTCTAGTTACTGAAAATCCAATGAATGCATTAGTTGCGGTTGCCGATGAGGATGTTGAGGGATTGGGTCTAGACCTTTTGGAGTATATAGTTGAATGTGTGGACCGAGTTGAAGACAAAGTACCTTTCAAGAAGAGGAAAGTGGAGGTGAAGGATAGTGGGCATAGTATTAAGAAATGGGGCCATATTGGTTCTTGTTCTTCTGATGTGTCCACCACAAGAAAAAAATTATGGACACAACACCTCAACTACCGAGCATACATGGGAAACTCGATTGAAAAATGCTCGGTTCGGCCCCGATCAGTATTTAATATTTTGAAGATAAGAAATAGTGTGTGGGCTCGACGTGTGAACTACCGGGCATAGGTTGGAAATTCTTAAGGTAAATATGCATTCGCACCGGCCCGCTTTGGTTTATCGGACATGCTGAACATGAAGAATGAAGTAAAACCGTGGTGTGTCAACTACCGTGCTTTTATAGGAAACTGAGTAGGTAAATGTTCCATGCGACCACCATAACCGCCAAATCAGGTAACGGTCTGGCTGAAGACCTTAACAAAAACTTAGCGCTGATCGGGAGGCAACCCGACCTTTTGTTTTGTTTTGTTTCTTTATTTTTGGTTTTCTTTTTGTGTGTTACTTTTTGTTTGTGTTTTGTGGTCAAAGTGAACCATAAGTGTGGGGAAGCTCATGGTGGTTTTGTCAAGATTCGGTGAAGTAGATATTGTCATATCATATTCAAGAAGTGTGGGTCAAGGTTGCAAAAGTACTCATCAGCAGGACCCGTTTGACATAAGAGATTTGAATCAGGTCCATGTGTCTCTTCCTATCTTTTATTTGCTGTTGACTGTTTAATAATTGTGTTATCGGTGGTCGGGTGGCGTGATGAACTTTCGGGTCGTGTGGTTGATGCTAGTGTCTATGCTTATGTTTGAACACTTTGTGTGTTTATTTTAATGGTATGCAACTTTATTTAAATCTGGAGATGGGTAATTGGTTGTCCCTTGAATTGCAATTGGTATGAATATCCCGTGTTTGCATCTGTTTTTGAAAATCTGAGTTACATTGAGGGCAATGTAAATCTTAAGTGTGGGGATGGAGAAATTAAAATTTTTTAGCCTTAAGAGTAGCTTGATTGTGCGCAAAAGCCAGAATTGTAAATTGTTAATTGTTAGTATTAATGCCAAGTAGAGGTCTTTGGTCATGGTCAATTTTTAAGCTTCTCGAAAGTCTTCCCATGCAAATGTTTTTCAAAAAGAAAAATTTAAATGAACCGTTTAGATGGGGATAACGAGTCAGGGGGACAGGAACACATGTTTCATGTCGGCAGCATAATTCCTCCGATATGTGTGTGAGTTGACCCAAATATATATAATACACATATAAGATATAATACACACATGTCATTGAGCACTTTCATTGATGTTCATGGATTACGGGACCGTAGTTGGCAAAATGCGAAAGTGATAGAGGCAATTAGGTTAAGCCTCGTCTGGATGAGAATGAGTGTGGGTACTGGGGGTTGGGGCCTCATACATTATATATATGAGGATGGTTAATGAGAGGGGCGGGGGTTTGGGTCCCTTAGAAAACCTTTCTTGGACTTATTTTTCATTTGGTTAAACCCGACATTATGTTACGAGACAATCCGGCTTACTAGGTTTATTTGTAATTGTATTTGTTTTTGATTTTGTATTTGTATTTGTTCCAGTATTAAGCATTACGTTATTATGCTTAAAAAAAGCCAAAAATATGTCTGTGTATATTCAGTTATGTATTCAGTAGTTCGTTTTTGTCAAAAAAAAAAAGTCAAAGAAAAGCTCAAAAAGAGTCAATGTTCTAGTCAGTATTGGTCGTGAATGAAAGTTCGTGAGTTTGTTTAGTTGTTTGGTCGTTGGAATAAATTAGTTAGTTGTTTATGTCAGTATTATTTAGTTTTTTTGTAATAAGCCGGATCGGATCGTTTGAGCTACTTTCAAAATTTCCTTCCATACCCTTACACTTGACCCTGTTACAACCCTTTTAAAACCTCTTGATTTGCATATGTATCAAGGCAGCTTTATGGATGAACATTTTCTTATGAGTGATACTGAGAGCAGAGTGATACTAGCACATCTTTTGCTAGTACAGATATTAAACCGAGAGGAGAGATTATATTATGAGGGGTATGACCATGTGTGCCTTAACCGGAAACAAAGTACACTCGTTTGAGCGGTTTCAAAAGTTTTAAAATGTATCATTAAATTATTTGGTGGGTTATCAACCTTGATAGTGTCAGTTCTTGAGAATCGGGTATGACCTTATACCTCACTAGTATTAATACTGATAATTGATGAACCGTCGATCGATGTGTATGTGTTGCATGAGAGTTTGCTTGAGGGCAAGCAAATGATAAGTGTGGGGATGAATCATTTTGATCGATGTCGGAAGGTCAATCAAAAACATTTATAAAATACCTTTACTAGCAAGGGCAAGTAAGGTGTCGAATCCACAGGGAATCAGTGGAAAGTGCTAATCAAGTTTAATGCTTAATAATTAATTAACTAAGTGGACAAACGATGTCAAGCGGTTTAAAAAAGTAGTTTGTAAACAATAATATGAAAATACCCAAACTCCAGGGTTCGGGTTTTGCAACAAGTTAAGGAATTGATAAACTTCTTTGGACGGTTTCCTGTTAAATATGTAAATCAAAATACTTAATGATTGACTATGTTGATCGTCAGAACTGAATCCGAACAATTGACACAGCTTAATGAAAATCTAATTGATAATCGATTTTACTTATTGAAACACAAAATCAATAATATGGTTAATGATAAACGGGTCAATGACGAAAGAACTTAATCCTAATTGTTGATTACCACAAATCAATAACTGACAAAAGATTAAGCAATCAATATATGAAAACCGTTTAAGCACAAAAGCAAACACAAAGAATTGATCAACCGAATGATTAATCAAATCCAAATCCAAAGTTTAAGTTTAGAATATCAAAACCTAATCATGCAACTCAAACCTACACCCGAAGATGGTTATGAAGCCTTTAGCCTTGCATCTTGATCTTCATGCTCTTGATTATGATGTTGGAGGATGATTTCATGGATCAATCGAATGATTAGAGTGTGTTAAGATGGTGTATGATAGCCTCCAAGACGTCCCCCAACTGATTATTATTGAATGGTTTCGACTTTAGGGTTTTTGGGCCTTAAATATGGAAGAAAAATCACCAAAATCCCTTTTTTCGTCAGACCAGACCGTAAGCTACGGTCTGGCCACCGTAAGCTACGGTCAGACCGTAGCTTACGACGGTCTGCCAGCATAAATCTTGTTTTCTTCATAGAATCTTTGTTTCAACCCCGTTTTCCTCCCCGTTTGCGGCCACGTCTTCGTATTTCAATTCTCTATATTATCATGGATCTTTACTTTCATTTCCACTCCACCATGAATGCTCCAAATTCGCTCCTTTAAGCTCCGTTAAGCTCCGCACACCTGTAAACATAAAACCTATCAAAGTATTTGTGTTCGATACATGTAAACAAGTAAAACACACAATATAGAACACTTAACGCACATACTTTAACCCACACATCATGCTACTTAGGGGCTGTTTGGGTAAGGTCTGGGTAAAACCATTCAGATGGACATGTCTGATTCGTTATGGACATTTTTTTTCTTTCATGATGTTTCTTACCCGCATGTTGTCCTGCGGTCGCATTTGTAAATTACGTGAACTGAGCCATTTCTTAATTCCTAATCTGAATTCTCTTTTATCAATATTTCCATTTCTGTCAGTGTCCAAATGTCTCATTATGATCTCCTGTATCTCGCTAGCTACCACCATTGTCTCCTTATCGAGGTCTTTGACAATGAAGGTTTGCAGTTCAGTTGGTGTAATATATCCATTACTGTCTGTATCGATGTCATTAAATAATCTGAAAGTTTAATACATAGTTAGACCCTAAGGATAACATTGTCATATATTCATAGCAGAGAAGTGGCAAGATGGGTGGATTGGGTAAAACTTGAACCATATCAGATAAAACGTAACCGAAATTGACACGTTCAAAAGTAGATGAGTTACAATTATCACCTCTAAAGACATACCAACATACCTCTCTATGGCCGAATCATCTAGTATTCCATCTTCATTAACTAATTTCTTCTTCATCATAAGTGACATTAGATCTATCAATTTGTTTTTATCTTTTAGCAATAGTTCCCGGACCTGGAACACAAAACCGAAATGCATCATTCACGGATAACACATACCACAAACTTGTTTTCATTTAGTTTATTATGTGACCCTTACCTGATTGTACTCAATCTCAGTTTCTTCATTTAACGAACGTGGACCATCCAAAAACTTTTTTGTGCCGTCAAGCCAGTCTTCAAACTTTTTATAAAATTCTCCCTTCTTCATTGTTTCACTTGTAGTCTCTGGATTGTTGAATATTTCCTCTATCTTTTTTTGTCTCATCATCAAATATTTTTCCCTGTCTAACATAAGTCTCTGTACCTCATAAAATGATACATGCATTTCTGAGATAGTAAAAACACATATCTGAGATCTGTATTAATAGTATAAACATATATCTGAGATCTGTTAGTGGTTATTGTTATTGATACGAGTCATACGGGTTCCAACAAGTGGTATCAGAGCTGTTGGTGCTCATACACTTGATTTGGTTTGATATTGTTATCGTTTTTATTAATTTTTCTGTTTAAGCGTTTTTGAATCGATTTATGGTTAAATTGTTTGAATTATGGACGGATTGGATTGAGTTTGTGTTGGTTAAGGTATTGGCTACGTTCGGATAAGTGGAATTGAGGTTTGATTGAGTTTATGTTGTTTGGTATTGATTTCGGTTTAAGTCCGAAACAGAGTATTGTTATTGGATAAATTGGTTGAGTAATTGAAATCGTTCGGTCACGAGGTTGTGTGTACTGGATTTGGAATTAGATTACGAGGAGTTTGATAGGTAATTTGTGCGATTTGGTTGAGTAACGAGGTAGTATTACAGATTTGGTATTTCTGGGTTGATCTTCATAATTTCTGGAAAATTATGTTGAATGTTTGAAGATTTGAAGATGGACGTAATTCGCTATCATCTTCCTGGTGATTCGCTATATGTCTAACATAAGTCTCTGTACCTCATAAAATGATACATGCATTTCGACTTTTTGTTCGACTTCTGCATACTCCAGTCTCCTTTTCCATATCCGTGAATCATTACGCTGCCAAAAATAACGTCCCAACACAGAAAAATCAATAATTTAGAAATATAACTTTTGACACATTTCTGAAAACTTAATATTTTTTAATAAAATCATGTGTGTACCTGATAGTAGAAGTATGAGATCAAGCAAATTAGCGAAGCAGAAAGAGAGACAAATAGGACAATCTTGTATTCTTCACTAGAATATGATAAGCCAAATACACTAGGCAGTAAGATGATTGCAAACGGTATAAGTGAAAAGAACATAAACTTGGCATGATAACTTGTTTCGGCATCTTTAAGAACACCAGAACCTGTAAAAATATACATATAATTTGGTTCACATTAATAAAACTACATGATTTTTAAGCAGATTCATGCTCATAGAAAATCTTAATGACAATAATTGTTAAGATAGACGAGTGCGAACCACTTAATAATTGTATTGCTTGATTTCCAATATTCTTTTGAGCAATGGTCTCTGCATCTCTATGATCACCTGACATTTAAAAGATATACATATAGTTAGGTTCATATCAATAATCCTACATGCTTTTTAAGCAGATTTATATAGGTTCTTCAAATGTGATAATGACAAGAACTCTTAAATTAAGAGAGGTGAGGAATACAAACCAGGGAATTTTTGTGAGCCACAAATGAAGCATGTTCCCCATAGAAGTGTAAGAAGTAATATGGACGATCCAGCTAGCAATCCCGCACCAGTAACTACGTAGTCTTGCGCTTTTTCATGACTACAGGACAGTCCAGTTGCTAAATATCAAATGATCAAGGATGGACTTGTTAGAATATAATGGAGAACACACACAACACAAATATTGGCCTTTTATTAGTTTTGAAAAATAAACACATTTTATTATGTTCAAAAATGCAAGAACCTGGCATAGTGTTGCCAAAGCTATTACATTACTAATCTGGTACTAACAGGCATCAACAATTACATTGTTCGATTACTAAATCTGGCTATAATTTGTCATGTGAGGCGGAATTACGGGAGGGTCAGGAGGGTAGGCCGGCCAAATTCATAGTATACTCGAATACTCGGCTAACAATTTTTTGATTTGTCTCCTATAAAGCCTTGAAGACGAAAAAGAAAGAAAATGTTCAAAATTTTCCGATAAACTATAAATGGGAAAATGGAAAAATGTACAAGCAGTGTAAATAATATAATGGTTTACCGTGGGCTTTTAGCCTTTTGGTTAAGACAGCCTGGCCCACCTATTAAAAGAAATCTAATTTTTCACTATTGTATTTTATTTTATAGAGAGAAGTGTCATTGAAACTTTTTGTTTTTCTTAAAGTATACATGATGCAGGTAATTTATTTTTCTTTTGGTTTTAGTTTTGTTTTCTTGTTTTTTTAAACTATTTATATTATTAAAACTTTTTAATTAAATTATCTACCAATGCTGATCTCATATGTTAAGATATTTAATTAAACTATTTAAATTTAGATACTTAAACTTTTAATGCAAAGCACTAAATTCATTTTATCGTTTATGTGAGGTTATTTATTTAAAATAGAAAAAACAAATAACTATGTTGCATTAATTTATCATTTTATTTGAATTAAGATCTCTTATTTTTCTTTACTACTTCTTGTCTTTTATAATTTTGTGTAACTATGTTGCAAATTAGTTTTAACAGTATATCATGTTTGAAGGATTTAAATAGTACGTGAAGATGTAAAAAAGAATTATAACGTGCCCCCCGTTAAAAAGCTCTGGTTTCGTTGCTGGATGTCTAATTTAAGTAAGATATTATCTGTTCGGGTAACATACAAAATAAACATGCCAACCCACCTTTCAGCCCCTTTAAAAGTAGAGTAAAATAATTTTGTAAGGTAGGGTCAACCAGTTTGTTACAACCCCCAACCTGTTTATTCCCTTTTACAACTACATAACAACTCATTTACAATCAGCTAATTACCAGTTTGAGTCACTAAAAAATGGACTAGCTTGGATGGTTACACACAGTATGTATTACAGCTAAATCTAGTGGACGGTTGACTAGGAGAACATGAAATAGAGAACTTACCAAGAAGTATCAAAGAATCTGGTAAGGAGTCAAGAAGCTGAGAAAAACATGAAACCAGAAAGTTTTTGCCAAGGAAGCGGAATATTCGCCCGTCACCACCAGCATAGGATTCACCATGATATAACAGATACTCATATATCACAATGAGAAAGATATGACTTGGGATATTGGTTGAACATGGCAAAAAGCCATACATTAGCTTACACTCCTCTTCAGAAGAATCCATTCCTTTGAGACGTAGAATGGATTCATCCACGCGACCATTACTCACACCATCGGACACCAACTCCGCTTCATTATACTGCAAGTGACGACTTACTACTTTGCCTACTAAAAGGAAATGAATTAGTGCAGAACACAATGCAATTTTGGCAAATAGTTTTCCCATTTTGAAAGGTTGTAATTGAGTTAAATGAAACGGTGTATAGACATTGTGCAATATATAGAGCCATTAGGGATCCCTTGGAGTTTTGAGAGGAAGAAAGTCAACGTTTACAATTTCTTTTGGTCCACTCAGGAAATCATAAAAATTAAAGAAACGAATTAATTAAGAGAAGAATACTTTTGTAAATCTTCCTTGATTCAAATATTATATAGAAGTCATATATGCAAATTGATGACTCATAGTTTCTTTCATTCTTCTAACCTAATATCTAAGTGCACGTTCCTTTCATTAAAGAGTACAGATGTATAAACGAAATAAAATATGTATTAGTACACATGGAGATATAATTTTCTAAGATTTTAGTGGTGTGAACTTAGTAGGTAAGAAACTCAACTATTCATCATGTCCACTAATCTAGTTTTAAAAAAATGGGGATGATAACTTGAAAGAGGTTCAAAAATGATCCAAAGAAAGATGAAGAAACATGAACAGAGCATATTAATTAGTATTCATTTGTCTAACTTTAACCGAATAAACGATCAAAACGCAAGCAATTAACTATAAATGCATTTCTTGTTCGTTAAAAAAATGAGCATGTTAGTGCTCGGTTAAGCTTATTTGTTAGTAATATAAACGATTGGTTCATGAGCGTAAATGAACAAAAGCAAACAAGCATAACTTGATGCTATTCATCTTCATGCTTATTCAAAATATCTAAGGACCTTTGTAAAATGGATTAAAAACTGACAAAGGGTATAACTTGAAATTGTGTAATATGGGGCGAGACTAACCCATTTAAGACCCGTTTCAGTAAAATGGGTTAAAAATTGTGAGAGTGGATGGGGTGTATAAAATGAAGAAAAGAACTTGTTAGTGCACGGTTTTGCGTCTATAGTCTTTGTATTTATCGTTAACGTTTTTATTTATGTTTAATGTAATAAATAGTTTGTTTATTAACTAGTTCGTTAAGTTATAGTCTAGTTCGCTAGGGGATGTTAGCGAAATAGACATTAAATGTATTCTCTCCTGATTCGTTAGGGGATGTTAACGAATCAGGGGATGTTTCGCTAAGGTTATGTATGTAACGAAGGGGAGGCTGGTTCGCTAGGGGATGTTAGCGAACCAGATCACCTTCTATTTATAGTGAACTCCTGTTCACGTTTAAGGGGGTTGAAGAGAGTTTTTGAGAGTTAATTAACGAATGGTTGTCCAATCTCTCTATCAAGCTTCACACTAATCTTATACAGATAATATATTGATAATAGATACACATATATAACACCGAATCAATGTTAATTATGAGCTAGATCCTTAATCGTATTAATAGTATAAACACATATCTGAGATCTGTTAGTGGTTATTGTTATTGATACGAGTCATACGGGTTCCAACAAGTGGTATCAGAGCTGTTGGTGCTCATACACTTGATTTGGTTTGATATTGTTATCATTTTATTAATTTTTCTGTTTAAGCGTTTTTGAATCGATTTATGGTTAAATTGTTTGAATTATGGGCGGATTGGATTGAGTTTGTGTTGGTTAAGGTATTGGCTACGTTCGGATAAGTGGAATTGAGGTTTGATTGAGTTTATGTTGTTTGGTATTGATTTCGGTTTAAGTCCGAAACAGAGTATTGTTATTGGATAAATTGGTTGAGTAATTGAAATCGTTCGGTCACGAGGTTGTGTGTACTGGATTCGAAATTAGATTACGATGAGTTTGATAGGTAATTTGTGCGATTTGGTTGAGTAACGAGGTAGTATTACAGATTTGGTATTTCTGGGTTGATCTTCATAATTTCTGGAAAATTATGTTGAATGTTTGAAGATTTGAAGATGGACGTAATTCGCTATCATCTTCCTGGTGATTCGCTATATGTTTATTCGTGATTATTCGTGATTCGTTATCAAATTTGTTACTTAGTTACCTTGTTCGTTAGCCAGTTCGTGTGAGTTATTGGTTCGTGTTATCTAGTTCGCTATCTAGATTAACCGATTCGTGTGACACGTGTTCTTCTTGGGATTTGTGTCCTAACAACCTTTGCCACGTGGCATAAGGTGTCAGAGTTTGTTACAAACGGTTGTAACAACCTGATTCGTTATAGTTGATTCGCTATCAACTGTAGCTGATTTGTAATCTTAATTCGCTAAGCATTCCTTAGTGATTCGTTACTGATTATCATCTGATTCGCTAAACTAATCCTTTGTGATTCGTTTGGTCAATTCGTTAAGTTGACTTGTGATTCGTTGAACCTTCATCTCATTCGTTATCTGTTTCGCTATTTGGTCAAACTTAACCGTGTTAAGAGTTGATTCGTTAAACACTGTTCATAGTTCGCTATAACTGTTCACAGTTCGCTATAACTATTCACAGTTCGCTATAATTGTTCACTAATTCGTTAAGCTATTTCACTATTTGATTCGTTAAACACTTAAATTTTCAAAGATGGCCGGTATGTATGCATTAGCTTCTCAAAACATGTTGATGCAACAGATGTTGCAACTTGATACCGAGATAGGTTCGCATTCTAAATGTCCAAGATTGATGAAGTTCGGTGACTTTTCCAAGTGGGAACCTCGGTTTCGTGCACATTTGGGATCTGTTCATCCTGATTGCTCTTACTGTCTTGATGAAGTTTATGTGGCACCAATGATTGGTGATGATACTATTGAGTATACTCCTAAAGCTGTTTCTCAATACTCACAAGAAGAGAAGAAAGCTTTAGAACTCGAGATAAAAGCCTATTCTACTCTTACCATGGCTTTACCCGAGAATATCTTTCATCAAGTGGGTAGTATAAAGAGATGTGCTTCTTTATTTCAACACTTGCGTATGAGAAGCATGGGAAACACTGCTGAGAGTAAGAAAGTGATGCTCAAGTTTCAGTTTCGAAACTTTAATCTACTGAAGGGAGAAACAGTTGAAGATATGACTACTAGATTTAGTCATTTAATTGCTGAAATGGACAAGATGAAAATGGAAATTTCTGAAAGGGATAAAATTGACACTATTAAAAGTGTGCTTCCAAGTTCTTACTCAACATTTCTAATGGTTTTGAAAGAGAATGACTATTTTGTGAATGAAGACTTGACGGCACTTGAATTTCTACAAAAGATCGAAGCTAGAGAATACGATCTTAAGTGTCAAAAATCCTCCAAAGAAAATCAAGATCCAGCTTTCTACGGTGGAAGTATGCCTCTTAGTTCAACGATCTCTCCAATCACTGCTTTTCTTACTCATGCTGCAAGTGAACAAGAATCAACTATGTTGAATGATCCAAAAGTTTGTTTCTACTCTGCTGGTAATTCGAGTGGTTCTGGAAGTTCAACTAATACAAATCCATTTGCTACACCACCTAGTGTTAATATGAAGGAAGCTGAGCAAAACTTTGCTTTTATGACAGCTTTTATGTCTTCATATGAAAACTTAGTGAGTAGTAGGATTGCCACAAGTGATTTAACAGATGAGGACTATGATCAGAAAGATCCAGATGATCTAGAAATCATGGATTTAAAATGGAACATGGCTATGATCGTCCTTAAAGTTAAAAGATTCATGCAGAGAACTGGAAAAGATCTTCCAGCTTTAAACAAAAAGTTGGGTTTTGACAAATTAAAAGTAAAGTGTTATAATTGTCAAGAATTTGGGCATTTCGCGAAGGAATGTGACAAACCAAGAAAAGAATACACTGGTCCTCATGGTCAAAGTCAAAATGCTTCTACACCACGAGGAAGTGATACTGAAAAGAAATCATCTTCTTCTACAACACAAGCAATGTTAGCAGATGGAACCGACTGGTCACAACGGTTACTATGCAATGAGGTTCAAGCAAATTTGGCTATGTTTGGGTTACATAAAGATTGTCAAGATGCAGGTAGTGAGATGTCTTCTGATAATGATTCTGGATCTGATTCTGACGACTCTTGCGACAAGCCTTCCGAATCAATGTTTGCTTGCATGGCCAAAATCAATGAGGTTAGTAATTCTATTTCTGCTACTTCATCTGTTAAGGTATCATGTGTTGATTGTGAATCTAACAAATCTATGTTAGAAGCTTTGAAAAAACAAAATGATAGTCTTATACAAGAAATTGCTTCTCTGAAAGATACTTATCGACAATCTCTTGAATCTCAAATGAGATCTCGAGAAAAGATTGAAGCATTGTCGACAAGTAACCAAGATCTCAAAGCCGAGTTATCTGTGAAAATGACAATTAATGACCAAAAGTTTCAAGAAATATTGAAACATCGTTCAAAGATAACTGAGCTTGAAAATGAGGTTCTTGAGTTGAAGAACAAATTGGGGAAATTTAGAAATTCATCTTTTCTGTTGAATGAAATCATTGAGGTATCTGGAAAACAAAAGGATTCCAAGAAAGGTATTGGTTTTGTTGAAATTCCACCACCTTTCCATAATGATTATAAAATTAATCCTTTTGCAAGAAAAGAAAAGGATTTGATTCAAAAAGAATCTGTGATTTCTGAAAAACCTAAATTGGTTAAACCTGAAATTTTCAAACCCCAAGTTACTCCTCAAAAACCTCATGTGGAAAGTAAAAAGGTCTTTGTTGAAAATGTTGACAAAGTGATTATTGAAGATGTGTTTGAACCTGAGATAATTCACAAGAATAAGAACATTCCAAGTTCTAATCATATTCTTTGCGAACCTCAAGAGTTTGAGGAAGCTGTGTATGGTTCATTAAAATCTCAAGTGAACAAGGAAGAAACTGTGAAAACCAAACCAGTGAGGGCAAAGAAGTCAGTTAAACCAAAGATTTCTGACGAGGACTTAATTCGTTTCATTAATCCTCCGAGTTCTAAGTCTTCATCGGCTAGAGTTTTTAAGTTAAAAGGAATGGATATGATGTTCACTGAAAAAGATATTCCAATAAGTATTATCAAACCTGAACTTATTGATAGTTTTTTTGTCAATGAAACTTCAAAAATTCAAGAACTTGAACGTGTGTATGCTCAAGCAAAAACATTAGTTCAATCTGACCCATTGACTAAGGCAAAACAACTTTAAAACAAGCTAAGAAAATAGTTCGCTATAATTGTTCTAATTTAGATTTTTACTTAATGAAGAAATCTGAATTATCTGATGAGTTTGCTAAGAGCATGACTAAAAATGTGAGTCATCATCAAACTTCTGGGTCATTCATTCCAAATACCTCGCAACAACATCATGTAGACATGCGAAGTTGTTTCTTATGCGGTCAACTTGGTCATGTTGCGAGGGATTGTAGTCAGAAGTATCAGCAGAATCTTCATCCTTTTATCAAGGACCATTCCAAACCGATTCCTGTGGTAAAGGAGATTTTTAAACGACCTGTGTCGTATGCTGATGATACTCATATTATGTTCTCTAATGTGAATCCTCGTAAGGTGGTTCATGTTAATGAGACTCATGGTCAAGTTAAATCCAAGTTTATTCCAACTGCTCCTTTGTGTAAGAATGAAAATTCAAATGTGGTTCAGGCAGCGTATCTAAGACGAAAGTCAAAGAAACCTGCAACTTATTCACAAGTTGCTGAACAACAAATGAATGCAAGTAAAGTTAATTTTTCCCAAGAAAACCAAGAGGTGCCCAAGACCGAGGCCTGGGCTGCCTTTTTGAACTAATCACTTTTGTTTGTGTGTAGGGTTCATCCAAGACCATTTCTGGTGAAAACTGGGTTATGGACAGCAGATGTTCTCGCCATATTACTGGAAATCTTAACCTCTTATCAAATGTGAGAAATATTCAAGGGGGTTATGTAGCGTTTGCTGGGAATTCTGGGGGTATGATCACACAAGAAGGTGAAGTGTCAAATGGGAAGATTACTTTTGAGAAGGTTAATTATTGTGATAAAGTGGATCATAACTTATTGAGTGTGTCACAAATTTGTGATAAGCAGTACACGACAATATTTACAGATAAAGAATGTCTGATTTTGAAACCGGGTTATGTGATTCCCGAGGACATGGTTGTCATGAGATCACCACGAACAAATGATAATTATGTCTTGAATATGAACTCTAGAGCATCTACATCGATCGAAACGTGTTTTGTCTCGAAAGCAACCGAGAAAGACTCCATACTTTGGCATCGAAGAATGGGTCACATACACGTAAAGATGAATTATTTAATGAATTATTTAATGGCAAACGATTTGGTTGAGGGGGTGTCGTTGAAAAATTTTAAGTTATCAGATCATTATGTTGCTTGTAAGAAGGGCAAACAAAAGAAGAAATCGCACCCATCTAAGGTATTCAATTCCATTGATACTCCGCTAGAACGACTTCATATGGATTTGTTTGGTCCAGTGAATCGTGCGAGTATTTCTGGAGAATGGTATTGTCTTGTCGTGACTGATGATTATTCGAGATATTTGTGGGTTTTATTTATGAGCTCGAAAGATCAAACGCCTGTTTTGGTACAAAACCTTATCACGAAAATCGAATCTCTTTACAAACAAAAGGTGAGGAGAATTCAGAGTGATAATGGAATAGAATTCAAGAACACTATGTTGGATTTATTTTGTATCCAAAAGGGAATTCACCGAGAATATAGTGCACCCTATGTACCTCAACAAAATGGAGTTGCTCAAAGAAAGAACAGAACCTTGATTGAAGCTGCAAGAACCATGCTCGCTGATTCTAAGCTTCCTGTGCAATTCTGGAATGAGGCTGTGAATACGGCTTGCTATACTCTTAATCGAGTTATGACGGTTAAACGACTAAAGAAGACCAGTTATGAATTATTAAACAATCGTAAGCCTAACTTAAAGTATTTGGAACCTTTTGGGTGTCCATGTACTATGCTGAAGAGGGATGCGGGTAAATTTGAAGAGAAAGCCATTGAGGGTTATTTCTTAGGGTATGCGTCACCTAAGAAACGAGTTTTCAATTTTACATCTGGTTGTGTCGAGGAGTGGTACCATGTTGATTGTCAGAAGTACACTACTCCTTCACAAGGGAAAGGTCCCGAATGGATGTTTGATTATAATGGCCTATTTAATTCTTTCACCCCATCAACTGATCATCCAGATGAAGATGTAGTTCGGGCGTATTTTGAAGAACATTTGGAAATTCCACGATTTGCAAGTTCAAATGATGTTGAAGCTCCAATTGCTGCTCCAACTGAAGAACCTGAAAACGAAGCTCTTGTTCATTTTGATACTGCTTCTACCTCATCTGATGATAATGCTTCAGTAATTGGGTATAATGTTTCATCTCCTGAATTGGGTGAACATTATACTAATTTATTTGAAAATGTTACTGTGTCTGAAAATCCTACTCTCAGGATTAATAATTATCATCCACAAGAAAAAATTATTGGAGACCTTGATGTAGGGGTTCAGACACAACATCAAATCGCCTCTTCAAGTGACAATAATGCTCTCTGTGTTCATGCTGACTTACACACATCTGAAATTGCAGCTGTTGCTAAGTTTTTCTGTTTTCTATCTCAAGTCGAGCCAACAACTCCTCGTGTGGCTTTACAAGATCCTTCTTGGGTAGAAGCTATGCAAGAAGAACTACAAAAATTTGCTTGTTTAGGTGTTTGGGATCTTATTGATAAACCTGCTAGAGTCAAGAAGGCAATTCCGACTAAGTGGGTATATAAGTGTAAGAAGGATGATTGTGGGGTAATTGTGAGAAACAAGGCACGTTTAGTGGTGCAGGGATTTCATCAGCAAGAGGGTATTGATTACACAGAAGTTTATGCGCCAGTGGCAAGATTAGAGTCTATTCGAATTTTCCTGGCTTATGCTGCTTACAAGAACATTAAAGTGTATCTAATGGACGTTAAGAGTGCCTTTCTAAATTGGGAACTTCACGAAGAAGTATTTGTCATACAACCTCCAGGTTTTGAGGATCCTGATTATCCTGATCGTGTTTACCATTTAAACAAAGCATTATATGGTCTTCATCAAGCCCCGAGAGCTTGGTATGGCACGCTCGCCGACCATTTGACGGATAACGGCTTCAAACGTGGAACGGTTGGCTGCACTTTATTTTACAAGAATATTGGTGATGATCTTCTTCTAGTCCAAATTTATGTTGATGATATTATTTTTGGGTCTACAAACGACACATTGTGTAAGGAGTTCGAGAAGTCCATGCAGACCAAGTTCGAGATGAGCTCGATGGGAGAGATGAATTTCTTTTTAGGGCTGCAGGTTCACCAGTCTGATAAGGGAATCTTCATTCATCAGAAAAAATATGTGAAAGATGTCTTGGAACGGTTCAAGATTACTGCCGGAAAAATCCCTTCTACTCCTCTTCCAGTGGGTCACAATTTATCACCGGATGAATTGGAGGATACCGTTGATCCGACCCTTTATCGTGCTATGATTGGTTCTCTAATGTATTTAACTGCTTCTTGACCCGACATAATGTTTGCTGTTTGTTTGTGTGCTAGGTACCAAGCTAGTCCCCGAGTGACTCACCTGGCAGCGGTCAAGCGTATTTTGCAATATCTACGGGGAAATCCTGACACCAGGTTATGGTACCCCAAAGATGATACTTTTGATCTTACCGCTTACTCAGACTCAGATTATGGAGGATGCAAGATCAATTTCAAGTCTACTACAGCGGGATGTCGATTCTTAGGAAACCGGCTTGTTTCCTGGCAGTGTAAGAAGCAGACAACGGTCTCCACTTCAACCGCCGAAGCTGAGTATGTTGCAGCCTCGAGTTGCTGTTCCCATGTTTTGTGGATACAACAACATCTTCGCGACTACGGTTTGAAGTTTCTTACTACTCCCATTTTAATTGATAATTCTGCTGCTATTAGTATCACCAAGAATCCTGTACAACATTCTAAAACGAAACATATCGAAATTCGATATCATTTTATACGAGATTGCTATGAAAATAAATTAATTGATCTTGAGAAAGTGCATACAGATTTTCAAAAAGCCGATTTATTTACCTAAGCGTTTGATAAAACACGTTTTAACTTTTTGCTTGGTTTAAATGGATTGAAGACCCATGCCGAGATCCTAAAATTAGGATAATTATCTTTAATTTGCTTTATTGTTTTAACTTAATTTCTTTATGTTTTTAGGTTTTAGGGGGAAACTTTTAGAAAATTCAAAAAGATTGTTCTTTGAGTTTGTCTAGATAAAACCCAAAAACATTAGAAAACATAGAAAAATCAAAAATATTTCTTTCTTGTTTTTAATCTGAAATACCAAAAACATTTTAAAAATTAGAAAATCTCAAAAATATGGTGATTTATGTTTTGTACAGAAAAATCCGAAAATCCAAAAAGATTATTAAGTTTATTTTGTTTATAAGAAAATTGAAAAAGACAAAAATATTGTGTTTTTAAAGTTTGTATAAAGAAAAACCAAAAAGATTTTTGCAGGCGTTTTTAGATTATTTTCTCGCTGAAAATTATGTCAGTTATTTAAGTTTGTAAAGCATGCTTGCATGTCTTGGTCCTATTATTCACTTGTGAATTGTTGTTAGCCATTTATTTATAAACTTAAGTTAACTGAGGCGATTAAATTTATTTTTTCTTTATTTTATGCTCCTCAAAATTTTGAGTGTTTGAAGCAAAAAGAAAACATGATAGTACATTGATTATCTTGACCCCAAATCCAGCAAAAAGTAAGCTTAAAAGACTGTGTGCGTAATTGCATTGGTGCATTGGTAGGTTTTAAAACAACCCAGTAGAGTAAAGTATGTGATATAAACATAAAGAATTGCCAAATTGAAAGGGGTGTTAGTCTCTAGAAAAATTCTCGGTGAGGATGACAGAAATGTAATAACCAGTCATACTCAAGCCTTATATTTGTTGATCACCCAAAAATAAAATAAAGCAAATAACAAGCGTTAGGATTCTGGACACTGTGAGTCTTTATGCGGCTTAATCATCTGGGTATTCATAAGCATGAATATTTCACTCGCTTTCAAGAAGCAAACCCAAAGTCATTAAACTTGATCACCGCTGTACTTCGTACAATTTAAATTACTGACTTGATCAAAATCCGCTGTTAGTCATACATTTGTTCCTCCCTTGCGCGCGTCGTAATACCATTAAGAAACGGACCCCAGGGGATACAATGTATGTAAGCCGACAGATGGACTCGTGCATACTCACTCACAGTAAAGGAAACTTGATGCATTGCTCAAAATTTCAAAATTCGTATCAAAAATTTTGATCAACAATATAGTGGTTTAAGTCAAGTTGGGGTGATTTGGCAAAAATCAAATTAAGCTTGAACCGAGATTAGAGGCTGATAGTTTTTGATATTCTGTGCTTTAATTGAACAAATTAATCGTATCACAAAAATACTTGAATGTGTGTTATTAGATTTATGTGGATAACAATACCAATGACCGACTTATCGCCTGTCATAATATCGCTGAAATATAAAACTGTGATGGAAGGGCATTTTGGTTAATATGATTCTCTGCTCAAACTCAACAAAAAATAAAAATAAATTTATTTCGTTTGATAAATCATTGAAAAACACAAAAATATTGTCTATTTTTATGATTTGGATATTCTTTTGTAAATACATTCTTTATTCTTTATTTTACAAAATACCAAAAAGATTTTTTTTTCTTTTTAAATATTTTTTTTAAGTTATGTTTCGTAAAACTGAAACGTTTTTTAAGGTATTTGGTTGTCGGGATAAAAAGATTCTCGATAACCTAATTTATTTATTTTATTTAATTATTTAATCCATTTATTTATTTAATTTAAAATTAAATAAAAGATTTTTTAATTAGAATCTAATTCGTTATTTATGGATAACGAACTAGGTGATTCTTTAGCGAACTAACTTCTGGTTCGCTCACCTAATTCGCTTCCGCACTCTGTAACGAATCATCCCTTCGTTATGCATATTTAACGAATCATGACACGAATCATGTCTTGATTCGCTACCTTTAATTTAACGAATCATGTAGCGATTCGCCAAAATAAGGTAACGAATTGAGTTAGCGAATGGGCTAATTCGTTAATTTTAATTTAAACGAATCGTCTGATTCGTACAAGTTGTACCTCGAGTTGCGTGCAAGGTCTATAAAAGACAAGAAACACGAACAGTCCTTACACTGTTCGCCTTCTTCCTTCACCTTAAAGTAACCTTATTCAAAATTTTCTCTGAAATTTCAACCTTCACGTTTTGATATTTCTAAGATATCTTTAGATTTCTAAGGTATAGACGATCATGGCGATCTAATTTTCGTCAAAAATGGCTAAGATTTGATAGTTAAATTATGAACTTTTAAGGGTTTAAGGGTTTCCGAGTTTATAAACCCCATTTCGGTATAATTTGTGTTGACACACTTGTTAATTTTGATATCATTGTGATCGGAATGTCATTCCGATACCCTTGGTGGACTTTAATCATTATTTGATTGTTGTTTGTTGGTTTAATTATGTATCTGTGTTTTCGGTGGTTATGGTCTGTTCGTTTAACCTAAGTATCTCGAGATGCTGAGTCTCAATCTCATCCATCTT
The DNA here is from genome assembly GCF_021521415.1 of Bidens hawaiensis. NCBI lineage: Eukaryota > Viridiplantae > Streptophyta > Magnoliopsida > Asterales > Asteraceae > Bidens > Bidens hawaiensis. The sequence goes on along the minus strand of NW_027493990.1, from coordinate 118,966 downwards.
AGTTTACGACCAGAATTCCGAGTTCAATGAGCTCATTATTTTGATGATTCGACGATAGATATGGCCTAATTGGATCTGTGATTATACTGTTGACTATTGTTGTTCATCTTAATTTTGACTTTGACCAAGGTGGTCAAAGAACAAGTCTTAATTATCTTGACCATTCGTTAATCTTAGCGAATTGGGACTGTTTCGTGTCCAATTCGTTAAGATCGTACATGAACTAGCTAAGCGAATAAGATGTTACACGAATCAGATATGGATTCGCTTAAAATATAACGAACTAGAGTTTAGTTCGTCAGAATTAAATAGTAATTCGCTATGTCCAGTTCGTTAGTTAATTTACTTGATAGCGAATCGCATGATTCGTTACAATATTGTAACGAATCAGTGAGAAGTTAACGAATGACATGTCATTTTTTTTAATTTAATTATATTACCTAGATGTTCAATTAATTTAATTAAAGAATTTAAAATGTCTGATATGCGTAAATATATTAATTATACATATCCTTTGATTACTTATATACACCATCTATAGATATGTTGATATATTTTGATATCTCTTCTCATATTCAATTTTATTTATACAGTAAAACATGGCTGATCAAGAACAACAAAATCAACCACCACCAAAACAACCTCCACAGGATCAACAAGATCAACAAGCTGAAGTGATCTTATGTTGATCAAGATGTACCTGATTTGGAAACATTTGGAGATTTGTTGACTTTCTTACGACGATCAAAGATACACTATGCTATCACTGCTAGACCAAAGGTGTATCTAAGTATTATAAGAAAATTTTGGAACACGGCTGCATATGTTGAAGAAAATCAGATCATCAGGGCTACAATCAATCAAACTCCAATTAAAATTGATGTTGTTGTGATTCGCCGAGTACTTCAATTCGATGATAATGACGATTACCCGAGTGAATTTGACAGGTCATTAGTTAAAGGACTATTCACCCGTTTGCACTGTAATGGAAATATTCTTAAGTCCATGTTGAATAAGAATGGGGTGTGTGCACCATACAAGTATCTGTTGCATGTTCTACTTCATTGTATGAGTGGACGTCGCGGTGGTTTTGATGAGTGTAGACTGATTTTGCAGTCGGCCTTTGTTGCCTTGATTCTGAACAAGCCGTATAATTATTCTGAGTTAGTATTTGATCATTTGAAGGAACAGGTTCAGCAAACTCTTCAGTCGAAGAAATTCTTGATGTACCCTCGTTTCCTACAACTTATTATTCAAGAATTGATTTCGAATTTGGATATCGATCATACAAGAGTGAATGATGTACTTCATCAAGAACACATGACTGCTGATACCGTTCATCGTATGTTAATTTATAGAAAGGAGAAACCACAGGATAAACGGATGATTGGTCATATAATCAATCAGAATTATGTATGTCCTCCTAATGAGCGCTGGATCCACGACGATTCGGATTCTGAGCGTGAAGGGGAGAAGGTGGGAACAATGATGGTATAGATGATGATGGGAATGATGGTGATGGTGTAGCTGGTGAACGAGCTCTTAAAGAACAACAAGATGCAGTCGATGCTGCTCTAGCTGCCACCATGAAAGCTCAGCTACAAAGAAAAAGAAAGGGTAAAGCTGTAGCTACTGGTGAACCATCAAAGAAGCCCCGTGTGTCTGCTGGGGCTGGGGTAATCATTGGAACCCCACCACCACGTTTTTCAACGCCTCAAAGCTCGGCGGTGCCGCTAAGTACTAGCACTCCGATGCTTACTTTGACGACGACGTTGGTGTCACACGAGAGGCTCGGTCTTATTCCCCAAATGGCGTTAACCGAGATACCGAGACCTCCTGCTGCATTGTCTACAGTATCTCCTACTACATCAATGAGACCTCCTCCTTTGCCAATAACTCCTCCTCCACCTCCGCCAAGTGATATCTCATTTATGAGAATTACTCGGCCTCAAGGACCTGTTCAACTTGTTCACCCGTCCGTATACAACTTGCCGCCAAGTCGTCAAACTGAAATGCTGCTAAATCTGCTACATCTATATGAAAATCAAATGGCAGCTGATCGTCAAAATCAAGAACGACTCATGGAGAATCAACGACGAATGATGAGTTATATTTCTTTCTGTCAGAAGTAGACTAAGTCGGTGCGTACGATTGTTGAGTCTCAGGGGGTGAAATTAAAGGAACAAGAAGAGTTAATTTTACAATTAACTTGTAAAGAAGATGCCCTCAAGAAACTCAAGAATGACGACGATGATCCTGACGAATCTGGTGCAGGAGGTGAGCCTAAACAATCGCATGGTTCATCCTCTGGTGCTGGTGTTAGTGGCGGTGATGATTCGAGCAAAAAAATTATTATTTATCAAGATCCAACAGCTGCCAAGCCAATTGAGATGATTGCAGCTAATACGGTGATATTTGTAGATGGATCAGGGGTGGTTAAGAGTGTGGTGAATAGAGATGAGTTAGAGGTTGGGGAGTTTGTAGAAAGATCGTTGACACGGACGCAGATTTCTATACTACTTGGGCTGAATGATAATCAGCTAAATGCTTTAGAAACTGAGCCCGATGTTGAGGTAGGGAATGAGGAAGGTTTGGAAGTTGATCCGTCACTTCAGATGAATACGGATTTTGTTTATGAGAATGAGGATGTAGAGATGGAGGATGTGACTGCTGATGAGTACCCGGACTTGTATCAACACACGAACGTTGATCAAGGTGCTCCGGTATTTCATGAAGAAGTATTTAAAGAGACTGAGGATGAATTGGAAAAGGTTGTGCAGTGAACAGTACCCTCACTCAAAGAAGTGACTGATGAGGACGTAGAAAGATGGTTCAAACATCATAAAGTGGGTAAAATTATCAGTGCTTATCGTTATGTAGATCAAGAAAGAAAAGATACTGCTGCTGCTTGGGTTAAGGCTAATCAGGTGACTACCTTCAAGACTGTGTCCAAGGTACATGGTGATATTGTCTCTTGGCTCTATGATTCTGACCTTAAAGTATGTATAGTCAAGTGGGAAAAGGGTGTCCAGTATTACGAGAAGATAATGGATGTTCTTACATTACTGCGGTGGGATATTCGTACCCTCGCGAGACGTCCATTTATCAATCGTGGGGGTTACCGAACAGCTGAGTGGTTTCACCAACACTTACTGTTCGAGGTCAATCATGGCTTCAAATTCTTCAAGCCCCAGGTCCCAAGACGTAAGCGTATTGACGAGATTGATCCGAGGATGGGCAGAAGGAAACTTGTTTTGAAAGTGAAGTCGCCCAAGACTATGAAGCAGGTTCCCATGAAAACATTGCCTCAAGATATTTATCTGTCTTTCAACCGCTGGTATTATGACAACCACACCAGCGAGGCCGTCATTGTTTTGGGAAGAGGTCTGAAGACTAAGTTTATTAAGATAATCGACCCGATGTGGTTGGTTAACTTATCAGAGACCGACAATGACGTGCTCTTCAGGAAGCAGAACTTGTTCGAGCGCCAAGAAGATTACGACCTGGCTATGCAATTCCAACGAGTCGTTCGTGTGTGTCATGAACATGGAATTCATAGTTGCAGATACTGGCAGTCAAAGCGCTTCAAATAAGTTAAAGACAAAGAGCTCAAGACGAGGGGGTGTCTGTTAGTGCACGGTTTTGCATCTAGAGTCTTTGTATTTATCGTTAACGTTTTTATTTATGTTTAATGTAATAAATAGTTTGTTTATTAACTAGTTCGTTAAGTTATAGTCTAGTTCGCTAGGGGATGTTAGCGAACTAGACATTAAATGTATTCCCTCCTGATTCGTTAGGGGATGTTAACGAATCAAGGGATGTTTCGCTAAGCTTATGTATGTAACGAAGGGGAGGCTGGTTCGCTAGGGGATGTTAGCAAACCAGTTCACCTTCTATTTATAGTGAACTCCTGTTCACGTTTAAGGGGGTTGAAGAGTGTTTTTGAGAGTTAATTAACGAATGGCTGTCCAATCTCTCTCTCAAGCTTCACACTAATCTTATACAGATAATATATTGATAATAGATACACATATATAACACCGAATCAATGTTAATTATGAGCTAGATCCTTAATCATATTAATAGTATAAACACAGATCTGAGATCTGTTAGTGGTTATTGTTATTGATACGAGTCATACGGGTTCCAACAGAAGTGATGGGTGGAATTTCGCACTTACGTGTTGTTACACGGACAATGTAATTACGATACAACTTAAAATGATAATAGCTTAATTATGCTATAACTAGCGTAATTTTATTACATAAGTTTATTTTCTTGTAGTGTGATTATAATTATGCTACAATAAACTAACAAACATAACAAAATTATACTGTAGTTCAATTGTCACCGCGTTCTTTTTCTTCACATTTCATGCTATGTATGTTTAAACCAATGTTTTGAATTCGACTAGGACATGGACATGTGGTCGATTCAATTCGATTTGTTTGGACTCGTTTTATTTAGACCAGTCGGTTTGAGCGGTTTAACGGTGAAACCAGTTTTGAGAAAAAAACTTTAATTACATGACCGATGGCATTTTAACTTGAGACCTTGTGAATAATAAAAAAAATAACTTAACAACTGGTTTAAAAACATTGATATATTTTGTGATATTTGTTTTAAATATCCTTACAACTCGCTAATATGTAATAGTATTAATTTTTTTTATTAGATTTTAATAATCCCTATTGACTAGTATTGGCCGATAATAGTCCCTATTCATTTTATCGTCACTGGCGGTCCCAATTTTTAAAAATTTGGCCCTAGTGGCCCCTCGTTAAAACTGACTAACAACGTTATACTTTTTTCTGAATTTCAAACTATTTTAGGGCTTTTAATCGGAAGGAGAATACGAATCGATTGATGTAAAACTTAACTCGAAACGGTGATACAAACGACTTTATTTTTGTTAAATAGAAGTACAAACACACAAATTGAAGTAAAAATGAAGTGAATTGATATCGTATCTTAATTTTTTTAGTTTTAGAATGATTTACCGGGTTTTTAGTTTTGGAATAGCTGCATAATTATCTACAAAAATAGGAGTGGTCAGAAAATGCAAACCGTAATCGTGCATCTGCTGTTGAATCTAAAGAACCCGAGAACAACTGGATACAGATACGAACTCAGCTCCGCAAGTAGACAACGTGCTTGTGTGTTCGATATCAGTCCAATCCAAATGTCTCACACATCATGATAGTGAAAAGGATCAATGGCGGATCCATAAATTTTTTCTAGTGGGTTCACTATTCGGGTTGGTTTGACGATTCGGGTCGTTTTGACGGTTCGGGTCATTTCCATGGTTCGGATTGGTTAAGGTATAACCCTACTATTGGTTCTCACGGATCAACCAACGGGTTAGGATCGGAACCTAATAACTTATTTAACAAAAAACATAATAACTATCCAATTATAATGGGTTAAGTTTAACGAGTTGTTACGAATTAGCAAATATTTTGTTCTAACTACATATTATCGATTAATAAGAATTGTTACTTTGTTAGTACTATTTAACAAAATATTTATTACAAATAATTGTATTATATATGCAAATTACATTTTGATACATGCACATTTGTTCATTTTCAGTAAATAACTTACATAATTGTAATAGGGTTGCTCCATTTATATTTGATATGTAGAGAGGGCTGGTGAAAAGAAACAAGAAAACAATGCGCTGAAAGCAAGAATCGAACCCGGGTTATTAAATTAGGAAGCATGCATGTTTACCACTAGACCAAAGTTCCACTTGGTGTATGTATTCACTCATAAATATATATATATATATGGGTTCACTCCCATGTTTTATTTAGGTGATATATATAGAATTCGAAACTTAGTGGGTTCCCGTGAACCCGGTCTCGCCTACGTAGATCCGTCCCTGAATAAGATATTGTAAAATCTTAAAGGATGTCCTTGAATCGGTCTATGGTATCCTAAAGAAGATGAGTTTGTGTTGAGAGCTTTTTCAGATTCCGATTATGGAAGCTGAAAGCTGAACGTAAAGTCTACAACTGCTGGATGTCAATTCTTGGCCAATAGGTTGGTCACGAGGCAATGTAAGAAGCAAACAACCATCTCGTTGTCTACTTGCGAAGCTGAGTATGTAGCTGCATCCAGTTGCTGTTCTCAAGTTCTTTGGATTCAACAGCAGATGTGCGATTACGGTTTGCATTTTCTGACCACTCCTATTTTTATAGATAATTCTACAGCTATTTCAATAACTAAAAACCTGGTATATCATTCTAAAACTAAATACATTGAGATACGTGTAAATAGTTTGATTTTGTTCTTAACTGTTGTTAAAACCAAAAATATTTTACAGTTCTAAGTTATTTTCGACTCTGGATGAATGGTTTGCTTTGGGATGAAATGTTGAGAATTTCAAACTGAGTAGTTGTTTCAAAATATATTTACAAAGGGCTAAAATGTAAATCAAGGTAATTAAATGTGACTTGACCTTTTCAAAAAAAGATTCAAAAGAAGAGAGTTTTTGTCAAAATAGTTTAATCAAGGTCAATAATTTGGACTTGATGGAGCTCGAAAGTGTGAATTTTATGATTGATATGTTTAACAACATATCCGGCGGATATGTATTAAACATATACGACGTATATGTGATTTCTTACATATAGGACGCGTATGTATAATACATATACGGCGCATACGTCTTATAAAGACATATACGGCAGATAAGTCTGTGGTATAAATATCACTGACTTATACGCTTGACTCATCGTATCCGGTCATATTCTTATACAGGTATATTTTGAACATGTTATATTGTCTAGTGGAGTTGTTATAGACCAAGTATCGAGGGTGGCCGACAAATGAGTAGTTGTTGCATTAAAGGTCCGCGATAGATATTATACTCTACAGTTGTTATTATATACTCTGCAGATTGAACTCCTTCACAAAATATCAAGTTTTGATCGGAAAATCTGAAAGAAACAATTAATCAATTAGGATTGGTTATAATGCAATTCCAGGTATGTTAATGTGTATTATATGATATCTGATCAAGTATATTTGTTTTCATCTGTGATGATAAAGGTGTTTAAAAAAGTCTTTAATAGCTTCAAAATCGAACTATTTGCATGATCACTTTGAAAGTGTTGATTAACAAAAAATGATGTATTGATTAATGAAATTTTATTTTGATTGTGATTCTCAGTTTGATTAGTCAACAGATTTTTTAAAATGTCAAAATTAAGGTTCTTGAAAAGTCAAAACTAACGATTTTGTGAGAAATATTTACTTATCAATTAATTGTCATAATCAGATATTCGTTGTTTGCTTTGGTTATTGTAGATGATGATTGATTCTAAAGATGAAGATGGGTCAGATGACTGAAGATGTGAAAGAAGTTTCAAGGATTTACAAGGAAAGGACGAAACGAATAGTTACAAGATTCTATTTCATATATAATGTCCGAATGATGGTGGATTAGTTCTCATAATATAATATGTCCGAGTATAGGATAGATAATTTGAATCTAAGATGGTGTTCTTTTGAAAATTTTGTTCACCATCAATATATTAGATTCTCCCAAGGTCAACAGAATGAATCTTCGGATGCCTAGGGTGCTGTCATGCAGCCATGGGTAATTTGATAGACCCAAATTTTAAAGTTTATATGACCAAGGTCTGTTATATCAACAAGTTATATAAATGTTGAAAAAGTGTTTGGGATGAACGACAGAAGTAATTCAAGATCTAACATCATCGGGGGGGGGGTTGTTAATGCATAATGTCTAATGCTAAGATCTTGTATTTTGTATTTTGTATTTTGTAATAGGCATAAATGTAAAATAAGTCTTATTAGATAGATTGATATGTCTATAAATATGAGACTTATCCGTTCATTCTAGGGGTGATTCAATGTGGGACTGATTTGATATTTGATATGTCATATCCTTTGTACTGTTGAAGCTTAACGTGAAATATAGTGTATTAGAAAGTGAAATCTTGTTGTGTTATTTATCTCACAATGTTTTTCGCACATTGTTTTATATAATAGATTGGTTACTCGGTGTTTCTATCCGTACACGTCCTATAGGACTTTCAAGAGCACTTATATGCCCGGATAAGCACTTATACGCCCGTATAAGTATTTTTGACGTATACGTTGGACTTATATGCTGCTAAGGACTTATATGTTTCTAAGGACTTGTACGCTCAAACTTATCCGCTGAGAACACAAAAGTCTGAAAATTTAAGAGTTTGTTTAATGTTGAAGCTACATTGAGAGGAAACAAAAGACAAGTTTTGAAAAGAATTTGATGATTTTGAGATGATGACTGGAAAATCGTTTATTCTATTAATCAAAAGATATTGCAAGCTTGTGAGAGAAATGAAACATATCAGAATTGAGAGACGTGAGTTCGAATACATTGATAGGTTGACCAATACACTCGTTGACATTTCACCAAAAGGTTTGGGGTGTATTCATTATGTCAATACAATCAGACCCTAAAACTTACAATCTCTCTCAATTCATCCAAAAGATAAAGGATTGTGAATTGTCTCTCCAAAACAATTGTAAAGTCGATGTTTGTGAAAGTTAGGAAAAGTGTGCTAGTTTTGTTATGAAATCAGAACGGATTCACGAGTTAGTTGAAGACCGTGAAAAGGTTATGAAGTCTGATGATGAGATTAATGTTCTAGTTGGCAAATCTGAAAAGTCTGAGAGGATTGATAAAAGTGTTGAAAAGAGTATAAAACTTGAATAACCGTCATTTCCTGATGTTGAACACCAAACTATAAGCTTCGATCAATATGAATTCATCATATTAATTAGATCTAGGATCTTGTTATGTGATATACGTTATATGTTAGGTTATGATCGATAATATCAATTGAAGTATTGAGAGAGCAATTTGGCAGAGTGACAGTATACTTCAAATCAACACTTAAATTATTCAATGCATGAACAACCTTATATAGAAGACGAGATGCCATTCGTTACACATCCCGTAACGAATGGCCTTCATTTGTCTTCCTTTACATGCGTTAACATATGGTATAGCGAATGACTCATTCGCTATACAACATTCGTCAACATTACATGACGAATGGATCTAATACATGATGACTGAGGTCCATTCGGTAAACATCCTTAACGAATGGAAATTTACAGATAACGATTAAGCTTCATTCATTAAACATCGTTAACGAATGAACCATAATTAATAACGAATGGGCTCATTCGTTAAACATCCTTAACGAATGAGCCTTACATAACGAATGGGTCATAATTACATAAATGCCCTTTAACATTAAAATAATAATAAATTACAAACGACTATTACAAATACTCGAGACGACAAAACCGTGCACTAACAAACACCCTCTTATCTTGAGCTCTTTGTCTTTAAATTCTTTAACCTCTTCATCTTCCAATCTCGACAACTATGAATCCCGAATGCATGACACACACGCACAACGCGTTGGAATTGCATAGCTCAATCATAGTGTCGGTCCCAAATAAGATCACTCCGTCACTCACTATTAATGTCGCAACCCATACAATGATGTGTCGAAAAGAGGGTTAACAACTTGCTATTTAGAGTAAGAATAAATGTATGTTAACGGCAGAATCACTAACATACAAGATTGTTGCTTAAAGATTGTAAAATGTAACAAACACAAACATTAACTCAAAAGATTTCCATTTATAGAAAGATTCTTACAAATGCAAATCAATTATGGATTTTGTAAGGAATGTTTTTCCGTACTATTCTTAGGACAACCGTCACACTCAATTCAGGAATATTTAGTAAGTCTGAAAAGTGTAAAGGATTATCCGTGGTAGGCGTGCCATAATATATTCTATTTATAGGCCTGACACTACCTGACAGTTGTCCTGACATCTGGAAACCCTAATGATGGATACATATTCAGAAAACATATTACAAAAGATTCTAAGTGTAAAAACAGGTCTTCGGGTAGACTTTGTGTCTTTTGTCTTCTTCGAGCAGACCTGGTAACCTTGAAGTGTGCTGATAAACAGTTCTCCGGTAGACTTTACTTAGAGTATTTTCATTAGGAAATACTCACCTAGCAGACTTCAATCTTCTTGACCATAGCAAACTTTGCTCGATATGGTCCTACGAACAAACTGTTCTTCATGAATCAAAAACATTCTCTTTCATACCCTCTTTCAACATAATCCCCTTCAAAGTTTTGATTCTTTCTTCATCATCCCAAGGGTCTTTATGTTTAATGGGTTCTAGTTTTACCTGCACAATCATGGGAATTTTAATGGTTTTTTAGGCTTGAGCTCTTTCTTGTTCATCCTTTTCTAGCTCAGACATATATAGATCTATCTTTTCTTTTCTGCTCACACCTTGAATGTCACCTAACCTTCCCCTTGCTTTCATTAGTTGTTCAACAATTTCAATTTTTCATCCTCTCATTTTCTCTTCTTCTCCTCTTTTTCCTTTTTAGCAAGAGTCATAAGTTTTTCCTTTTTCTTGTTTGCATTTGACTCATTCTGAATTTTTTTGTCACTCTTTTAACTCTAGTTCCACCATCTCTTTAGTCATTAATTCCACATCATCAAAAGGTCTACCATGTTCTATCAGGAATCTGCATTTTCCACCAAATTTGTTATAGAGCTTATCGGCCTTTTCTTTTTGATTTGAAGCTTTTGACACAAGTCTACCCCATTCTTCCTTATTCACAGTTTCTCTTGTTCTGTTGTAAGCTTCTTCAAGTTCTTCATACTTAAAATGACTCAAATCTTTTTCAGAAAAATTGTGGAGTCTCAGATAAACTCCGAATCTTTCTGCTTGCCTATTCTTCTTTTCCATCTTCTTCTTGATGATAGCCCTCTCTTTATCTAACTTTTTTTGTAACTCCTCATCAGTCAGAGTAGCCAGATCTTTAAACTTAAATCCATGTCTAATCAGACTCATAATCAGAGGATTATTCCTCCTTGCATCATTTAAGCTCTGTTGTATGTTCTCCCTCTATTCATTAGTCAGTTCAATCTGACGAGAGATCACATCAAGTTTCTCAACATCATCAACTTTTTCAACATGTGGGGAGATTATCTTTTCAGCGTTAGCATTCTTTTCACCATCATCATTATTGTTTGCATTTTCCGCACTCTTAGTATCATCATCCTTTTCTGTGAAATCATCCAATGCTTCAATTCTAGGTTCATTGAAGTCAGGTTCAATATCTGGCATCACCATTTGAATAGGAACAACCATCAAAGGGCTTTTATGTTCCTTTGGGCTCTCAACTGTGTATTTAGATTCATCATTCTTTTTGGTCCTTTTTAGTGATATTTCTTTATCAGTCTGCTTATCATGCTTCCTCTTTCTGGTGTATATCTTTCCAAACTTCTTTTGAGGTGGTGAGTCATAACTCCACTCATCTGGAGAATTTTTCTCAAATTCCTCATTTGCTTGTTTTATCCATTTCTTTGATGCAATTTTTGTCAAGGATTCTCCAGCCTCATCAGGCACCAACTGCTTAGTAGAGTCATCATTTGTGGGTCCAGTAGTGATTGGAGATTTGTTTTCAGTTTGTGGTTCTTGTTGTGACTGATTGAATTTGTTCACTACACTTGCTAGGGTTTTGTCCACCTCCTCAACATGTTTTAATTTTATCAGTACTTCAATCACCTCCTGCTCAACATTTTCTTCTTGATCAAGGGTTTTGGCAATGTTAGCTTGTTCTATCAGTGTTTCTTGCTCAACCAACTCTTTTGTAGTCATGGTTTGGGCAATGAATTCCCTTTCCAATGTTTCATTCACAATGGTGAGCATCCTCATCTTCTTCATTCTCATAATTCACATCATGTGTATCAACATAGTCCTTATCAGATTCAGCTATTGCTTTCTCTTTTTCTTTTCTTATCCTTTCATCTTCAGATTGAGTGGGAAAATTGCCAATCTCATCTTTTAATCTCTTAAATTCTTCTTTATCAGCCACAATCTCTTTCTCCTTTCTTAATAAATCATCATCAAAATCTTCATACAAGGTTTTCAAAATTTCATCATCCACATCATAATTTTGTTCATCATCACCAGATTTGTCACCTTCATAATCATCAACAACCATTTTCTCTTCACTATCCTCCACATCACTATCACCATATGTATTTAAAATATTTTTCAGTGCATCAACCTCAACATCTACTTCCATATCCACCAATTCTTCATCAACAACCTCATCAACAACAGTGACCATATGTATATTCCCCCTGTTTTGGGGCAGTTGAGGTCTTCTCAAATTCTGCCTCAAGGGTTTGAATTTTCAAGAGAGCTTGGGCCAAATGTGCCTTTAACTCCTCATTCTCTTTAATTACCTCTGCATTTCTTTCTTTCAAACCAACATTTTCAACTAGCAAATCCATGTTCCCGTAGTTTAGATAATCACTTGAAGAAGTGGTTTGGGTTAGTAGATAAATGAAAGGATCAGGTATATCAGTGTGGGAATGTGTTGGGGATTGAATTGGTGTGGGTGGAAAATTTTGTAGGTTTGTTGGAACTGTATGAGGAATGTAAGGCTCATGAATTGTATGGATTGGGTCTTGGGTAAAGGTTTGGTTAAGGGTTGGGATGTAGTTTGATCAATGGTTTGAGGTGGTATTTGGTTTAAGGTTTCAAGTGGGCTTTGTGTATGTGTGGGTGGTGTTTGGATGGGTGGGGATTGGTTTGTTTGGTCATGTGGTGGTGGTGAGGAAGGTGGTATGGCTGGTGGGGTAGGTATAGGTGTTGGTAGTGTAGGTAATGGTTGATCCCCCCCCCCCCGAACTTGTGCATCGTCAACAACATTTTCTCCAATTCCCCTGTCATCTCCATCTCCTCCAAAATCTCCATCTCCTCCATCATCTCCATCCAAATCATCATCCATCACTTCATCATCCTCCTCAGAGGTTAAATCTGGTACAAGCATGATATCAACATCATGATTAATTAATTTCTCTAACTCCCTCTCTTATAACTTTTTGAAAGTGGGGTTTAAATGCATTTTATCATTTAGTGAGTAAATAGCTGTCAAACAGTAACATTATCCAATTAAATATATTCTCATTTTAAACCTTGCTCGATAAAGTTCATTTTGCAAACCTTTCTCCGAAAGTGAGTTTTCACAAAGCTTGCTAGGTATTTTCCACTTTTTCAAAGCTTGCTCGTTCCAGATTTATTTCAAAAATTATAAAGTATCTAGAAATAAAACTAAGTAAAATGAAGGAAGCATAATCGAAATACAAGATTGCTCGAGAAATGAATCACAAGACAAATAACCAAGTACAAATCATCAAATAGGCAACCTTGCTAGGAATCAATTAAGAATCCCAAAATAATATCTTAGATCTATTTCTAAATGTCAACCTTGCTCGAATTTCTGAATAATCATAACCCTTACTCGAAAAATTCATAAACAGTTAACAAATACTCAATCAAGTATACTTAGAAGCAAAGTATGATTGACACACTTCAAGAATACAAAGTGTTCTAGAGATGAACTCTAAACACAAAGTGTACTCGAAAAGCAAAGTTGTTGAAATTACCAAGTATGTTTAAGAGAACACTTGAAAATTTTCAAAGTGTGCTCGAAACATAAAGTGTGCCCAGAAAACTAGGTTTGCCCGAAAAAACTTGTAATTTCAAAGAATCATATTCTTAATCATGAACTATGCTAGACAAGTACTTCTAACAGTTAAAACATCAAAGTTTACCCAAAAACGTATGCAAAAACATATTCACAAGTAACACATAATCATTAAGTTTGCTTGAAATTAAAGTGCACTCTATAATATAAGACAAATTCACTTACACACTCAAAATCACAAAGCTTCCTAGAATGAATTCAAATAATCAAACAAAAACACATAAGTGTGCTAGAAAGGCTGAAAACATTAAAGCTTGCTAGAAGTAACATATTCAATCACAAAACTTGCTAGAATGACCTAGAAAACCTATAAAATAGTTAAGTTTTCTAGAAAGTTATGAAATCAACAAAGCTTGCTAGCAAACAATGCATTCAAACATATCAATTAGCTTGCTAGAAATAGTTGTATTTTCAATCAAAACAACAAAGTATGCTAGAAAGTATAAACTATATAAAAGCTTTCTAGTAACATCATATTCAGACTTAAACAAATATCAAGCTTGCTAGGAAAGTTAAATTTCAAGTAAAACAGTAAACTCTACACGAAAAATGTAAAAACTTCAAAGCATGCTCGAAAAGGATAAACTTGGACCAAAATGTCTAAGTTTTCTCGAAAATGATATAAAACATCAAACCTTACTCGAAAATACATATTAAGGCCTTTTGAAGGTAAAATGCAACTCTTTTTGACTTAAACCAATTGTCAAACATATTTATCTTTAAAGATCATTGTCCAAGAGCTAATGGTGCATTAAGAGATCAAATTTCATTTATCTTCCCTTTCAAAAAATTTTTCTTCCTTTTTATTAAAAGATCTCTATCATGGGATCATATTGACTAAGTTGCTTCTCAGTACTTAATTCTCAGCATTATTATGACAGTATAGATAGGTTAACAACAGGTCTAGACTTAGCATGAATTTCATTTTTTTGGTGATATGATTAAGGTTAATTTAAGATGCATAATACTAAATGGATAACGCATATTGCTTTCTGTTGCTCCATATCTATTCTAAAGGCTTATTTGGTTTTTTCCAGATCACCCCGATTTGACTCTGACCCCCTGGATTTGGTTAAAACTTTTAATGACAGAACTTATTATTATTATAATTATTATTATTTTTTATTTTTTTTATATAAGGATGTGAACTTATAACAACATTGTGTTGCTTAAATAGTACACTTTGCTCACTTGTGTTCTTTGTCATTCTTATATAAATACTTCATTATGGGGACCAAATACCAACGGGCTCGTGTATGACTGAATAATCACTTTTCTGCCTATCATTCAGAAAGATTTATCTTGGAACATGTATAGACAACAATGTAACTCCACATTAAGCTTCGCAGATTCTTTATGTTTATATCACCTTAGATTTTACACATCATGGGAAATCAACCATACATGCTAATGACTGTACTAAGTGTCCTTTTAGCCTATTAAATCCATATGATTGGCCAGATAGTCAATGTACTATCATTTCCCAAACTTATAGAAAAACTCATTTAAAACTCAGTCACCCTAATCACTCTTAGTTTTCAGGTAAATGGCTATCCTGTTTGTCCACAGATGGTTAACAGGACCAAACATATATGAGAATACATGCCCTTCCAACTTAGAGTTATTGACATAATTTTAAGTGAAAGAATTTAGAAAATCACATCACAATTGCCCCGAATGCTTTCCGTCTTTAGGTTAATGGCTATCCTGTGAATCTAGGAATAGATGACAGGACCAAACATAGACAAGTATATGTCCTTCCAACTTGAGCAATCGACATAATTTTAAGCAAAAGTAACTCTTTTGAGTATTTTCATTAAAAACCCCTTTTAAGCTTCTATAAAGCTTTGAACTGAATAATCTTATCATATCTCTACACCATTAATCAACTTGCTCATGTTTTGTTCAAAATTTGTTTTATGCAAAATTTTCATTGAAAGATGTTCATTCAAGAACTCAACTTTGACACAAAGACAGATTTTGACACAAACAGTTGATACATAATCAAATCATAATATGAATTATGTCATCAAAACAAGTAGACATCACAAAATGCATAGTCTAGCACATTCTTACGACATCATCATATCAGATAAATCATATAATCATTATATCAGATACGCACACATTTAAATAGATCAAATCAAGTACTTATCCAGACATCACACACATTCACTGATCATTTTCCTAAGCATTATAGATACCTAAGTTTTGCAGTTAATCAGTCAAAGCACACATCAGTGAACAGTAAACAATAACATATTCAACCACAGACACTCACTTAGACCTTCTAACAAGATAGTCAATTAGCACATAGAGGCACACATCATTAATCAGACCTCATCAGAGTTGATCATTCCCAGGGATTTCAAAAGAAAGTTGAACCTGGTTCTATCAAGTGGCTTAGTGAATAGGTCAGCCAAATTATCACTTGTATCGACTCTTTTCATCTCAATTAGACCTTTTTCATTGCAATCCCTGATGAAATGATGTATGATTTCAATGTGCTTGGTCTTAGAATGCTGGACTCGATTCTGAACAATAAAATATGCAGCAGTATTATCAATGAAAATAGGAGTGTTCAAGAAATTCATACCATAATCCAGCATTTGATTCTGAATCCAAAGAACTTGTGCACAGCAGGCAGATTCAGCAATATACTCAGCTTCAGCAGTTGAGATGGACACTGTGGTTTGCTTCTTGCACTGCCAAGACACTAGCCTGTCTCCCAAAAATTGACATTCACTAGAGGTTGACTTCCTACTGATGTTGCACCCATCATAGTCACTGTCAGTATAAGCAATCAGATCAAAGGATTGGTTCTTTGGGTACAAAATCCCCAAATCTGCTTTTCCCTTCAAGTACCTAAAAATCCTCTTGACTTCTGTCATGTGAGAGACCTTAGGACTTGACTGAAATCTTGCACATACACATACAACAAACATTATATAAGGTCTTGAAGCAGTTAGATACATCAAGGATCCAATTTTGGCTGTATTCATGCTCATCTACAGGATCCCCGTTTTCATATGCTATCATTTTCTCATCAGTGTCCATGGGTGTTGAAGCAGTCTTGAAATCTTGACACTTGAACTTGTTCAAAATGTCTTGTACATACTTAGACTGGCATATGAAGATACCATCAGCCTTTTGCGGAACTTGCAGTCCAAGAAAGAAGTTCATTTCTCCCATTGAGCTCACTGAGTATTTGGATTTCATCACTTCTTCAAATTCATGGCACATTTGTTCATTTTTGAACCAAAAATGATATCATCCACATAGACTTGTAGGAAGCAAATCTCTTCCTCTTTTTTGTAAAAGAGGGTCTTGTCAGTAGTTCCTCTTGAGAAACCATTATCAAATAATTGGTTAGATAACTCATCATACCAAGCTCTTGGAGCTTGATGTAGCCCATACAAAGCTTTGTTCAGTTTGTAAACTCTGTTGGGATAATCAGGGTCCTCAAATCCTGGTGGCTAAGTCACATACACTTCCTCTTCTATTTTTCCATTTAAGAAAGCAGATTTGACATCCAACTAGAATACCTTATATTCTTTGAGGCAACATAGGCTAAGAAAATTCTTATTGCCTCAAGTCTTGCTACTGGAGAAAATACTTCCTCAAAGTCTATTCCTTCTTCTTATATGTAACGATTCCGACTAAACCAGGTATACCCTAACCGGTAGACAATAGTTACGTTATATTTAATGTCGGGTACATGAATTACCATAGTAATTATACGAGAATACATGGTTCACTGTATTGATTGTACGTGAATATATAATTCATCGTATTGAATATGCGATTAATCGATCGATAATAATTGAAACCCGAACGAATCGAGGGTTCAATTATAGACGATATCTATAATATTTAGTGATTTTACGAAGCATTAATGCTTCGGGATAAGTAAAGTACGGCACAGAAAAAGAATTTCGATTTAATGATACGTCGGTACATTAAACGAAACCTTCAATACCAAACCGAGCAAGAGACGATCGATCAAGCCGAAATAGATGCGCAATTATTAATAATATGATGTTTTAAGTTAATGAAAGTCATGGTTTAAGTTTTTAAAGTTTTTAAATCGTTTTAATATAAATTTCATTTTTTAGGCCGAAAACGACCGTTTTAGTCTCGTTTTAAGCCGAATTAGACATTTAACCGAAAAACAAACTGAACCAGATTATCCAAAACATTATCCGGATTTTGAGAATCCAAATGAGTGGCCAAGAATGGAGAGGTGGGTCCCACCCCACCACCTCCTTATTTCCGATCGGACATAGGGGTTTTACCCCAAGCCCTTGTCATTTTTTTTAAAAACACACCATGGCATTATCCTTCTTCCTCTCCACTTTATCACTCAAAAACCGAGATTTGGAGCAAGAAAAGTAAGGTAAAAATCGAGTTATTTACGTTTCCATCTTCGTTTCTTGAGTTTATTTGCAAGAAAATGAGGTTTCAATGATGAAAACCGATTCTTGCATGATCAAGTGATGTATACGGGTTATACAAGGGATCTTGGTCCAAGAAAGGAGTTAAACGAAGCAAAAACGAATTTTTACGGTTTAAACTTTAGTTTTGAAACAATAACCGAAACTATAGTGTAAGAGGCTTGATCGTAAGTGTAACTTCCTTGGTATTGTGGTATGTTGGTTGTAGGTTCTGTATTTAGTGGTAGATAAGGCGGAAAGACGAGTTTGTAGCTTGTAGTGGCGGAAAACAAAAGGTATATTCGGTTTTTGTATGAAGTTTGTGTTTTGGACAGATTGTTGATGGTTTAGAGTTAGGTCATGTAATTTTACAGGGATGTTCTACACATGAAAATAAGAGTTCTGTGAAATTTGGTAATTTTTGGACAAAGGATGAATATTTGGTGAATTTAATGCTCGGTTTTGGCTAAAAATGGTGAAAAATAGTTAAATATCATGAAAAATTCTGAAAAATTCCAGGTAAGCTTTTTATAACATGTGAAAGTCACACACAAAAATTTAGGTCCGTTGGAGAAGTCTAAGTAGGCTTTTCGGTTAAACGAGTTCTAGGGTTTTCTAGCTCGGTTTTAGTGTAAATGGCCTGTAAAAAGAGATTTTAGCTCTGGAAAAATTACAGGGGACTATGGAGATGGCAGGGGTCATCCAGGAAAAATTTGGGATTTTTGTAAGGTCGTTTGGTATTTACAACATATTTAGTGTTTAAATGGTGTTTAAAAATAGATAAATAAATTTTAAATATAAAAATTAATTCTGGAAATATTTTTATAAAATTCCCCACTGTCAAAAAGTGATTTGTGCAAAATTTCAAGATCCGAGACTAAACGGATAATTATTTGTGCTAAAAAGATAATAAAAACAAACTTTTAAAGCTTAAAACGCGTAAACCGGTAAAGCTCGCCTAAACGAGCTGACTGGTGTATAAAAACCCTAAAAATGAACTATTTTCATATAACTGAGTTAAACAAGTAAAAATAAATCATCCGAAAATAATTCGGATGATTTGGGTAATTTTATCCGATAAAACAGTTTCCGGTGCACTAAAGACGGAAACGGGTCCCGCGGCCAATTGGGGCGTCTAAACCGAGTTCTAATTTCACAACTTTAAATAAATTATCAGTCAACAACTACTTTCGGGTCGTGTGTGACCAAACTCATTTTGAAACGTAAAATCGGATATCCGTGCTAGGCACGCAAAACGGGGAAGACAAACTAGTAGTAATTTTGACTATTGAACTCTAAACGATATCACAATCTGAGTCCAGAGAAGTGTTTCTGGGTTAACATTGCCCCCGGAATGGGTACAACACTGGGTTAACAGTGTCCCCAGATGTACCGGTTAACACGGTTAAAGATTATGTAAACAATAATTGTATAATAACGATCGTAGGGATCATATTACAGATTGGACGTGTTAACTGATAATGATTGTTGTTACCTGCTTGCATGTGCTAAGGTCAGTTTCACGAGCCCCTTTTTCTGAATTGTTTTTAAATACTTTCTCGGGGCGGAAGCATGTTACTACTGAAATGTTTAAGTACATACTTAACGCATGGATTTGCGTGTGTTTATAAATATTTGATTGTACGGGAATCGTAAGGAATGGGTACAGTACTGGGTTAACAGTGTCCCCAGATGTCCCTAGAAGTGTTTCTAGGTTAACATTGCCCCCGGAATGGGTACTGTACTGGGTTAACAGTGTCCCCAGACGTCCCTAGAAGTGTTTCTGGGTTAACATTGCCCCCGGAATGGGTACTGTACTAGGTTAACAGTGTCCCCAGACGTCCCTAGAAGTATTTCTGGGTTAACATTGTCCCCGGAACGGGTACAGTACTGGGTTAACAGAGGTTTCACTTGTGGGCTAAGCATAATTACATCGATAATATTATATTACGATATGGATTTATCATGGTTTACTCAAATTGTGAAACTCACCAACTATTCGTAGTTGACCCGTTTTCTCACATGCTTTTCAGGTACAATTAAGATGAAGTGATTGCTTATGTGCTAAGTGCTTGATGTGTGTAAGATTTGCGTGCGGGATGTTATGATACATTATATTAAATAGAATTATGTATCGTATTGTACGATGTGTGTATCACCTAGACGGTAATGAAATATGAGATAATGTATTTTGAAGTATATTAATGTATTCAGTTTCTTTATAAACAATGTGGTTGATATCAGAGGTGTCTGTTGCATCCCGTTTACGTTTCCGCTGCGGTTACGGGGTGTTACATTATAGGCATCCCAAAGCAACAAGTCTTTCCTTGTTCTTAATCACAATTCCTCTTTCATCCATTTTGTTTATGAAAACCCATTTAGTTCCAATGGCATATCTGTTTCTTGGCCTATCTACAAGTTCCCACACTTGTAGATCTCTGAATTGGGCCAACTCCTCTTGCATTTCTTCTACCCAACAGTTGTATTTTAATGCTTGAAAAATGTTCTTGGGTTCAATTTGGGATAGAAAGCAGGAGTAAAAACAAATGTTTGCAGATTTAGAATGACTTCTTGTAAACTCTTTCATTATATCTTCAATGATGTTCTCAGATGGATGATTTCTTTCAACATAAGAGGATTGAACTATTACATCAGAAGAGACAATAGAATCAAGATTTGATTCATTGAGATCTGGTTACTCAATGATCAAATCAGTTGTTGCAGTACCAAACTCAGGTGCTTCCTCATTGTTTTGCCTTGTGGTAGATGCACCATTGTTACCCATATTCATACTTTCAAACAAATTTTCAAATCTTTCTCTTCTTGTAGCCTCTTCTTCACTCCTTTGGTTGCTTGGATCTTCCTCATTTAGAACTTGATTAACTTGTACTTCATGATTGTCTTGAATACCATTTTCTTGATTATGTTAATTTTGTTCTTGATCATTATCTTGAACTTGTTCAATATTAATGCTTGAGGGATCCTTTAAAAATGTATATTCACTTCCTTTTCCTGCAACCTTGGACCATAATTTTTCTAAATCTAATGCCTTCTGATTGGTCTCTTCAATCTCACTAGTCTTATAAAATGATTAATCAAAGTCTTCAGGATAAATCTTGAAAGACTCGATCAATTTCTCAAGATCAAACAGCCATGTTGCACCATCAACTGTATTGAATTGATTTTCATTAAAGATTGCATCTGAAGATGCAATAACACTCAAATGATCTTTGACATATACTCTATAGGCTTTTGAGTGTGTTGAATAGCCAACAAAGAAGCAATCCAAGGATTTTGCTTGAAATTTGATGAGATTATCCTTGGTGTAGGGCTTTCTTTTAAACAAAATCTCAAAATGAGTCTTGTCTTGATTTTTGTTGAGAAGTACTCTGTTCTGAACATAGCAGGCTGTATTAATTGCCTCTGCCCAGAAAGTGACAGGTAGAAAAGCATCTGCAAGCATGGTTCTTACAGCTTCTATGGGTGTTCTGTTTCTTCTTTCTGCAACACCATTTTGTTCAGGAGTTCTAGGAGCAGAGAATTATTGAAGTATTCCCTTCTCATTGCAGAATTCTTCCATCACTCCATTTTTAAACTCAGTACCATTGTCACTTCTTATGACCTTTACCCTTGCATCCAGTTGATTCTCAACTCTAGTTACAAAACTTTTAATCAACTCAGCAGTTTCGTATGTTGTACTTAGGAAGTAAACCCAAGTATATCTTGAGAAATCATCAATAATCACAAGACAATATCTCTTTTTGCCTATACTTGGAACAATCACAGGACCAAAAAGATCCATGTGAAGCATCTCAAGCACATGATCAATTGTGTTAATGAGTTTTGCCTTGTGTGAAGACTTGTGCTGCTTGCCCTTTTGACATGAGATACAATTGTCATACAACTTGAACTCCCTAGTAGGTAAACCAATAACATGCTCACCCTTGACTAGTTTGTTCATGTTTTTTAAGTTGACATGACAAAGCTTCATATGCCACAATTTAGGTTCATTTTCAGTGGATTTGGATACAAAACATGTACCACCCCTTGAAACAGCATCTTTCATATTCAGTTCATACAAATTTCCATTTCTTGGAGCCATCATCATAATCATATCTGGAGGTATTATAAAATCAGGTTGGAGAATAAAACAGTGAGAGTCATCAAACCCAACCTTATAACTTTTATCACATATTTGTGAGATGCTCAAAAGGTTATATTGTAATCCTTCCACATAAAAGACATTGTCAAAAGTAACTTTTCCATTTGTCAATATTCCCTTTCCAACTATTTTTCCACCATTCTCATCACTTCCAAAAGCTACTGGTCCTTCAAACTTCTCTTCATAATTAAAAAATGACATTTTTTCACAAGTCATGTGCCTAAAACATCCACTATCCATGTACCATACTTCATTCAGTGGAGTCGACTGTTCCTACACAAATCAAAGAAAATTATTTATTGGGTGACGAAATGCAAGCTGAATAAACTTGCAAATCATCAGTTTCAATAACAATTGTTGCATTGGATGTGATGGGAATAGGCTTAGAATCTTCATAAATGAGTTCACAGTCATCTGATTCTTCTGAATCATAGCCACTGTTAGTTGGGCTTTTCACATCATTGTCAGTTGATCTTTTCACATAAGGCATTATACTTTTGCAATCTTGCACTGCATAATCCTTTGTACTTGAATAATCTCTCACATCTTATCTCTTTTGATCTTGAACTTCACCCCTTGGTTTCCAAACAAACCCATGGGGTTCAAACAATAGGAACTTTTCATCACCGTTTAATTCTTTTGGTTTCTTTCTTGGGAAAACTTCCTTCGTCCCTTTCTTTCCATTACTTGGTGATTTTTGAGAGTCATCAGATTTAACTGATCTTGAGTCTTGATTGGGAACAATTCTCAATGGTTGTATGTTTCTTTTCACAGTAGTTTTAGTTTTGCTAGGAAGGATATTTTTTTGACTTGATCAGTCATATTCTTCTTAGGTTTCTCTTCACCCATCCCTTCCTTCTTCACACTGTTATCAACTTTTTGCTCATTCTTGCTCACAGTCTCCTTTTCACACACCTTTCCTTTTCCCAAGTTTTCATCATACTTCTGTTTGTAGAGTTCAAAGTTCTGACCAAACTTTGTTTCATTGGAAACATGAAAGGGTTTGAAGTTGAACCTCTCATGACAAGAATCAGTATGGTGACCATATTCATCACATTTTTACACCATACCTTTCCTTTGAAATTTTCATGAGTATTTCCCCTTTTAAATCTCTTACTTGGTCTTGGTGGTTTAATCCCAAGTGTGTTCTGAGTTTTTAGCCCATCAAAATCAATTGAAAAAGGTACAGACTTTTCAATTTTGATGTCTTGTCTTTCAATCTTGCTTTTCACAAAGATGATTTCCTTAAAATTCATAGGCTCTTCATCAAAGTTTCCCTTGTGTCTTGACTGTCTTTTCTCATACTCTTCCATAGTTTCTACTTCTTCAATGTCAAACACTTCTTGACTAGAGAAAATAAGGTACATTGGAATGAATTTGTCACTAATCATTGTTTCATGAGTCTTTTTCTTGTTATTATCACTTATCTTTTTCAAAATAGTTTTGCTCGGTAGTCTAACAACATTGTAGCTCACCTTTGACCTTTCACATATGTCAAACGACACATGTTCTCTCCTCATTCTTTCATTATTTTTCTTCATTTATGGTGTGAGAGGAGGCAACAAAGGAAGTTTGTCAATTGAGTCAGGTTTCTTTTGCCTTATGTTTCCTTCTGCAGCTTGGATTTCTTCATCCGAGATTTGATCACTAGAGTCAATTAAATCATCGTTGTTCAAATCATCTTCATTAAAGTCATCTTTAGAAACTTGCACACCAATTGACTTATCATCCCTTAATTATTCCTTCATAACAAACTCTCCATGTTCATTAACTTCAACCATTTTGTAGTTGTCAATGAATTCCTCCTTATCTTGAAAAACATCTCTGAACTGATTGAGATAAGTCTCCATTTTCTCTTTGTCAATCTTAAGAGAGTAGTTGTCATTTAATGGTGGAGGAACAACTTTGTATTCGTCTTCCTCTTTAATCTTGTTCAGAATACCACATATGTTACAAGTAGACACTAGATTCTTCAAAAACTCATTTTCAACTTGCAGAGTAGTATTCTTCACATTTTCTTCAACTACCATCTTCTTTAGTCCTTCAATTTTAGTCACATATCTTGACTGAACTATGTAACTAGTCACACAATTATTTTCAAGGCTTTTGATCTTTTCCTCATAAGTTAGATCACTTGCTTGATACATATTTATCATGCTCTGTATTCTAAAGCATTCACTCTCCAACTTTCCTACTTTCACATTCAATGCATCAATTGTTTCAAGTAAATCAAGTGTGGAGTTTGAGTGTACCTGTGAAGAAGAAGATTCGGCCTCATTTTCAACTTTTGCCAATAATGCAACATTGGCCTTGGTGATATCATCTGCATGATCACTCCAATCAAAACCTCCTTCTTGTTGTGCAGCAAGTGCTACATTCCCTCGGTTTCTAGGCTGGTTTTGGTTGTTTCTGTTGGTGTTGGTAGGAGCAACAATAGGGTTATGGTTGTTGTTTCTCTGGTAATTTTGATTTTGGGGTATAACTTGCTGATTGTTCATTTGTGGCTACTGGTAGTTGTTGTTAAAATTGGGGTTGTTGTATTTGTTGTTTCTTGGCTGGTTTTGCTGGTATTGGTATTGATTCCTTGGTTGTTGGTTCTGGTATTGATTCACTTGGAAGTTTCTTGGCTGATTACATTATCTAGCAAAACGTCCTGGCTGTTGACAGTTATAGCATATGGCTTTAGACTTGTCAAATCCAATTCTCTCATTTGGACCTGATACTAGAGATCTTCCTGTTCTGTTGAATAATCTTTTGCTTCTAAGAGCCAACATTGCAGGCTGCCACTTCAAGTCCATGTCTTCAAGATCATCAGCATCAATCTGTTCTAAATCATCTTGAATGACACTAGTGTGAATCATGTTTTTAGCTACAAATGCATTGTATGACTCAGTGAACATAGAGAACAATGCTTGAGTATCACTTCCTTGACCACCATTTCCACCAGCATAAGGTAAATGTCCACTTGCCATGGAGGCAGAATCATTGTCATCTATAAGTTGGACATTATACCTTGATTGACTTCCTTGGTTACTTGAACTAACACCAACAAATAATTTTGGTGTATCAACACCATGTTCAGTAGGTTCTTCAATGATAGATGTTTGTTGTTGGTTTTTGGTGGTTAAGTTTCCCATAGGAGCAATGAGTGCATTTGACACTTGGAAACATGGTTTTTCTTCCTTTATCATTTCATTCTCAATCATTTCTATTTCAGAAGCTTGGATAAAACAAATCACATCATCAAGCTTTAGTTGTTCATAGTTTGGTTTCTGAAGAATAAACTTGCTAGCTGTATACCACTCCTTTGGCATTGATGATAGCAGTTTTGTGTTTAAATTAGAATCAGTCATCACATAGTCTATGGTTCTGAGATCATTCACTATGGCCATAAATCTTTCAAGAATAGATTTCAATCTCTCACCATCTTTATACTTAAACCTTTCAAGTTGTTGCTTGAGTCTTTCCTTTTTCATGTTCTTCAGCTCTGAATTGCCTTCAAACATTTCAAGAATTGCATCATATATGGCCTTTGCAGTTGTATCATGTGCAACGTTTGTGAGAATTTCCCAAGACAAACCCAATTTAATCATTGCAAGTGCTCTATTATCCACTTTCCTCATTCTCACATCCACGGCTGGGTTGGCATTTGTTCCTTCCGGGACATATGCCGGAAGGACCATTCTTGATGGAGTTCCACACGTCTACATCATTATAACAAACCACAACCTCAAACAACACTTTCCACTTGATGAAATTTTCCTGTCCATACAACCTTGGAATTTTGTTAGTAGAAACCTCTTCCTCTTCAAATCTAGACATATTTTTGGTATTTTGTAAAACAATTTTAAAGAGAAATAGGTAAAAGGTTAAACAAAATCAAAAATCAAATTTGAAAATCAATCAGATCTGAGAGTGAACTCTTCATATCTGATGTATCTGGTTCGATTGGAGCAAGATATAATGATAAAAATACAAACTTTAAGTAAAACAAGTGAAAGAAGACACCAAATATTGCAGATTTGGAAGAATGAAGAAAAACAGAGTTGCTGATGTCAGGATTCAATGGAACAGTACTCAGCTTATGTCATTCTTCATCCTCAGATTATCAATAATAAGCAACGATTCTTCACCCAAACAGCAACAGATCAACTCTGATACCACTTTTCGGTCCCAAATAAGATCACTCAATCACTCACTATTAATGTCGCAACCCACATAATGATGTGTCGATAAGAGGGTTAACGACTTGCTATTTATAGTAAGAATAATTGTATCTTAACGGCGGAATCACTAACACACAAGATTGTTGCTTAAAGATTGTAAAATGTAACAGACACATACATTAACTCAAAAGATTTCAATTATAGAAAGATTCATACAAATGCAAATCAATTAGGGTTTTTGTAAGGAATGTTTTTCCGTACTATTCTTAGGAAAGCTGTCACACTCAATTCAGGAATATTCAGTAGGTCTGAAAAGTGTAAAGGATTATCCATGGTAGGCGTGCCGTAAAATATTCTATTTTTAGGCCTGGCACGACCTAACAGCTGTCCTGACATCTGGAAACCCTAATGACTGATACATATTCATAAAACATATTACAAAAGATTCTAAGTGTAAAAACAGTTCTTTCGGGTAGACTTTGTGTCTTTTGTGTTCTTCGAGCAGACCTGGTAACCTTGAAGTGTGCTGGTAAACAATTCCCCGGGTAGACTTTACTTAGAGTATTTTCATTAGGAAATACTCACCTAGCAGACTTCAATCTTCTTGACCATAGCAAACTTTGCTCGATATGGTCCTATGAGCAAACTGTTCTTCATGAATCCCATCAACTCTTTGTTAAAGAATAACTTATTAAGTAAACCAAAGTGTAATAGGAACACTGTTTGACTTGTGCTGGTAGCACTGTAGCTTGCTCGGAGTTGAACCTTGCTAGAGAAAGTCCTTAGAATATTTCTTGAACAACTTTCCTCAAGCATGCTCGGACTACTGTTTATTAATCAATCCTTGCTAGATATTCCGAAATACTTGGCTTCATCAGCTTGGTTTAGTCAAGGGTATGCTGGTAAGCAAATCATGCTCGACTAGGTGAACACTGTAAGAACCGAGCCCCGGTGCGGAAGCGTGAATAACCAGTATTAACGGTGAAGCTCGGATCCGGGTTAGGATCGTAACACGTATTCACTCTTGAACGATAATAATGGACGGATGTGGAGAGTTCGTTTCGATTAACAGTAATCAATAAAGTAGGATGAACAATTGTATGCAATCGAAACATAATAGATAGATGGAGTAGTATGATTTCATCAACCGAATGATTGTCATGAATAACACTCATACAAACATTCATACATACAAAGGAACGGCCACCCGGGGAGAGCTCTTCCCGAGGGCAAACTCTCCTAATACAATAATAAATCTCACAATGCACACATGACCTAAATAAATGACCTAAATCATCTATTTATACTAGTCTTGTGCCTTGGTCTTCACACCACCGCCACTTAGATAAGAGCAAAGGAATAAAATATAATATAAGATTTCACCCGTCAAATGCTTCAATTACTCGTTATAATATCTTGTTGTCTTTCTTTAATTTCTTATTATAAACGAGTAACGATTCTATGCGTCGGTCTAAAATATAATACCCAACAATCTCCCCCTTAGACCAATGCCATCGAATCACTTTTGCGATCACCTCATAACCCGATGCCTTTCATAGAAATTCTCCCCCTCACAATAAGCGTCTCCCATTTTTCATTTCAAATAATCTTTTCTTTATCTCTTTCGGATATAGTTGTATAGGTATAAGATCGAGGATTCAAACTTCAATGATCAACTACGAGTTAATCTGAAACCGCAAAAGCAAATAAACACAAAATTTTCTTTAAAATGAGACTTTCACTTGATTCGACCAAAATTTGCAATGAAATTTCATATAATTTTTCTCCCCCAATTTCGTTGCAATGTCATAAA
This sequence comes from Bidens hawaiensis, assembly GCF_021521415.1. Classification (NCBI taxonomy): domain Eukaryota; kingdom Viridiplantae; phylum Streptophyta; class Magnoliopsida; order Asterales; family Asteraceae; genus Bidens; species Bidens hawaiensis. The sequence goes on along the minus strand of NW_027493990.1, from coordinate 90,761 downwards.
CGAATGTGTCTTTAAATCAAGTGCGGGTGAACATGTTCATTCAAACAATCTTGACCATCCTTATCAAGAATTGTTGATAAATATTTAAAATAAACGCATTAAAAGATACCTTTTGTGGTTAAAAGTTGACATTTGACATGGTCAACTCTTGAAATGAAACGGATAAATCAACCATACTGTTCTTGTAAGCACCTTGTTGAAGTTGTGAAATTTTTGTGATTTTTGCCCAAATTTTTGCTCAAAAATCTTCAAAAATGACCAAAATACCCCCTCGTTGACCCGACACGGTCAACGTCTGAGTTGACTAGAAAAGTCACTTCCAAACGGTCACTCATACTTGGGAAAACAATTTTCATTCAGAGTACATGGTCAAAAATCCAACAGATAAGCGAGTATACATTCCTTTCTTCATCTTGGCCCGTTTGACTTTGAAAGTCAACTGCATCAATATCCAAATATTTCTTCAAAAACCTTGAAATATTTCACAAACACAAACTTTCTGTTCACTAGCACACAGTGTGCTTGAGAGTAAAAAGATGCAGTGATTTCATGTTTTTATTACTAGCACAAAGCATGCTAGTGAGCAAAAAGTGTGCTCGAGCCTCCATACTTAGTAGATTTTCCATCAAAACTCATGATATGCTCGTGCACACAAGATATGCTTGAGATAATTTGTGCTCGAGATGAATATTGATATGCTCAATAAAACACGATGTGCTTGAGACTTAACACATCACATGCTCGACAAACACTTATGTACTCGAAACAAAAATTAAGTGCTTGTGGTCAAAGTTATGTGTTCGAAGCATATAATCCTCGTATCTTCGGTTTTAGAACATGTACCAGCTATAAAAAGACTGAAATACCCTTGCAAATAATCAGCCCGTTAACAGCACATTTTAACAGCAATAAATCAGCAAATTTCAGCGCATTTTTTGCCCGTTTCAGCAGCAAAATCAGCACGTTCAACTCGTATATAAGCAAAAACAGCAATGTATCAGCAATATTCAGCACGTTTTGACAGCAAATTCAGCTCGTTAACAGCAATTTCCAGCACTTAAACAGTGCGTTTCAGCATGTTTTTGTTCGTTTCAGCACTTAAACAGTGCGTTTCAGCATGTTTTGACAGCAAATCAGCAACAAAATAATGCATTTCAGCTCGTTTTGGCAACTTTTCGACAAAAATCAGCACTTAAAACAATGGGTTTTGGCTCGCTATATCAGCAGTTCAGCACCAAAACAATTAAATTCCTCACATTTTGGCCCATTTCACAACCGAACTTGTAATTTTCTTTCGTTTAACAGTCAATTTCAGCAACCAAACAGCAGACTGCAGCTTGTTAAAGCAGTAAATTCAGCAAGTTTTGGCCCGTTTAATCGTTTATAATATGCTTTTGCTGCAAATGACCAAACTGCCCCTGAATCTACTCAAGAGATGCAGCCCTATTACATCATAACAGCAGTCTATACTTGTGTTAGCAGCTGACCTATATGTTCAATGAATAATCAGTTCGGCCACAATCAGTCTGCACGTGAAGTAGCCGACCTCAGCAACTAAGTGCTCGAGACCGAAGCAGCAACAACAATAATTCAAACCCGTATTAAATCAGTAGCTGTGAATTTAAATTTCCATTACGAACATCGGCAACAACTGTTGGGATCTACTCGCGAAATACCATCAAATCAGCAAACAAAAAAAATCCAATTTTTCGAGAATGAAATTGGCAGCAAAATGGCGAAATTGTCCCTATGTTGCAGCCCTTAACAAAAATGCATGTTGCAAATGTTTCTAATTGTTCGTGGCTGAAATAAGCGACAATTCGAACACAATTCTCATCCCAGTCAGCAACTTTAGCTGCAACTGATCTGCATCATCAGCTAAATTATGAGAATACTAAATTATGCAGCAACTCGAACACTTAATATACAGCAGCATATAAAATTATACAGCAACATGTAAAATAAATATTCAGCATATAAAAACATGAAATTGATGTTGAATCTCCGAAATAATCATCGACCCAAACATCAATCCATATCAATAATTCTTCAATCATCATAATTCATCCAAATCCATGCAAAAACCAACAAAAAACTTCAACAAACTTCAAGTTTAACGTCCATGGCGGATTCAAGAGTGAATTGAATCAAATTCAGCGGTTAGTCTGAACGATTAGGTAACCCGCTCTGATACCAATTGTGAGAACCGAGCCCCGGTGCGAAAGCGTGAATAATCGGTATTAATGGTGAAGCTCGGATTCGGGTTAGGATCGTAAAACGTATTCACTCTTGAACGATAATAATGGACGGATGTGGAGAGTTCGTTTCGATTAACAATAATCAATAAAGTAGGATGAACAATTGTATGCAATCGAAACACAATAGATAGATGGAGTAGTATGATTTCATCAACCGAATGATTGTCATGAATAACACTCATACAAACATTCATACATACAAAGGAACGGTCACCCGGGAGAGATCTTCCCGAGGGCAAACTCTCCTAATACAATAATAAATCTCACAATGCACACATGACCTAAATAAATAACCTAAATCGTCTATTTATACTAGTCTTGTGCCATGGTTTTCACTCCACCGTCACTTGGATAAGAGCAAAGGAATAGAATATAATATAATTTTTTATCCGTCAAATGCTTCAATTATTCGTTATAATATCTTGTTGTCTTTCTTTAATTTCTTATTATAAACGAGTAACGATTCTATGCGTCGGTCTAAAATATGATACCCAACAATCTCCCCCTTAGACCGATGCCATCGAATCACTTTCACGATCACCTCATAACCCGATGCCTTTCATAGAAATTCTCCCCCTCACAATAAGCGTCTCCCATTTTTCATTTCAAATAATCTTTTCTTTATCTCTTTCGGATATAGTTGTATAGGTATAAGATCGAGGATTCAAACTTCAATGATCAACTACGAGTAAATCTGAAACCGCCAAAGGAAATAAACACAAAATTTTCTTTAAAATGAGCCTTTCACTTGATTCGACCAAAATTTGCAATGAAATTCCATATAATTTTTCTCCCCCAATTTCGTTGCAATGTCATAAACGAATGTGTCTTTAAATCAAGTGCGGGTGAACATCTTCATTCAAACAATCTTGACCATCCTTATCAAGAATTGTTGATAAATATTCAAAATAAACGCATTAAAAGATACCTTTTGTGGTTAAAAGTTGACATTTGACATGGTCAACTCTTGAAATGAAACGGATAAATCAACCATATTGTTCTTGTAAGCACCTTGTTGAAGTTGTGAAATTTTTGTGATTTTTGCCCAAATTTTTGCTCAAAAATCTTCAAAAATGACCAAAATACCCCCTCGTTGACCCGACACGGTCAACGTCTGAGTTGACTAGAAAAGTCACTTCCAAACGGTCACTCATACTTGGGAAAACAATTTTCATTCAGAGTACATGGTCAAAAATCCAACAGATAAGCGAGTATACATTCCTTTCTTCATCTTGGCCCGTTTGACTTTGAAAGTCAACTGCATCAATATCCAAAAATTTCTTCAAAAACCTTGAAATATTTCACAAACACAAACTTTCTGTTCACTAGCACACAGTGTGCTTGAGAGTAAAAAGATGCAGTGATTTCATGTTTTTATTACTAGTACAAAGCATGCTAGTGAGCAAAAAGTGTGCTCGAGCCTCCATACTTAGTAGATTTTCCATCAAAACTCATGATATGCTCGTGCACACAAGATATGCTTGAGATAATTTGTGCTCGAGATGAATATTGATATGCTCAATAAAACACGATGTGCTTGAGACTTAAAACATCACATGCTCGACAAACACTTATGCACTCGAAACAAAAATTAAGTGCTTGTGGTCAAAGTTATGTGTTCGAAGCATATAATCCTCGTATCTTCGGTTTTAGAACATGTACCAGCTATAAAAAGACTGAAATACCCTTGCAAATAATCAGCCCGTTAACAGCACATTTTAACAGCAACAAATCAGCAAATTTCAGCGCATTTTTTGCCCGTTTCAGCAGCAAAATCAGCACGTTCAACTCGTATATAAGCAAAAACAGCAATGTATCAGCAATATTCAGCACGTTTTGACAGCAAATTCAGCTCGTTAACAGCAATTTCCAGCACTTAAACAGTGCGTTTCAGCATGTTTTTGTTCGTTTCAGCACTTAAACAGTGCGTTTCAGCATGTTTTGACAGCAAATCAGCAACAAAATAATGCATTTCAGCTCGTTTTGGCAACTTTTCGACAAAAATCAGCACTTAAAACAATGGGTTTTGGCTCGCTATATCAGCAGTTCAGCACCAAAACAATTAAATTCCTCACATTTTGGCCCATTTCACAACCGAACTTGTAATTTTCTTTCGTTTAACAGTCAATTTCAGCAACCAAACAGCAGACTGCAGCTTGTTAAAGCAGTAAATTCAGCAAGTTTTGGCCCGTTTAATCGTTTATAATATGCTTTTGCTGCAAATGACCAAACTGCCCCTGAATCTACTCAAGAGATGCAGCCCTATTACATCATAACAGCATTCTGTACTTGTGTTAGCAGCTGACGTATATGTTCAATGAATAATCAGTTCGGCCACAATCAGTCTGCACGTGAAGTAGCCGACCTCAGCAACTAAGTGCTCGAGACCGAAGCAGCAACAACAATAATTCAAACCCGTATTAAATCAGTAGCTGTGAATTTAAATTTCCATTACGAACATCGGCAACAACTGTTGGGATCTACTCGCGAAATACCATCAAATCAGCAAACAAAAAAAATCCAATTTTTCGAGAATGAAATTGGCAGCAAAATGGCGAAATTGTCCCTATGTTGCAGCCCTTAACAAAAATGCATGTTGCAAATGTTTCTAATTGTTCGTGGCTGAAATAAGCGACAATTCGAACACAATTCTCATCCCAGTCAGCAACTTTAGCTGCAACTGATCTGCATCATCAGCTAAATTATGAGAATACTAAATTATGCAGCAACTCGAACACTTAATATACAGCAGCATATAAAATTATACAGCAACATGTAAAATAAATATTCAGCATATAAAAACATGAAATTGATGTTGAATCTCCGAAATAATCATCGACCCAAACATCAATCCATATCAATAATTCTTCAATCATCATAATTCATCCAAATCCATGCAAAAACCAACAAAAAACTTCAACAAACTTCAAGTTTAACGTCCATGGCGGATTCAAGAGTGAATTGAATCAAATTCAGCGGTTAGTCTGAACGATTAGGTAACCCGCTCTGATACCAATTGTGAGAACCGAGCCCCGGTGCGAAAGCGTGAATAATCGGTATTAATGGTGAAGCTCGGATTCGGGTTAGGATCGTAAAACGTATTCACTCTTGAACGATAATAATGGACGGATGTGGAGAGTTCGTTTCGATTAACAATAATCAATAAAGTAGGATGAACAATTGTATGCAATCGAAACACAATAGATAGATGGAGTAGTATGATTTCATCAACCGAATGATTGTCATGAATAACACTCATACAAACATTCATACATACAAAGGAACGGTCACCCGGGAGAGATCTTCCCGAGGGCAAACTCTCCTAATACAATAATAAATCTCACAATGCACACATGACCTAAATAAATAACCTAAATCGTCTATTTATACTAGTCTTGTGCCATGGTTTTCACTCCACCGTCACTTGGATAAGAGCAAAGGAATAGAATATAATATAATTTTTTATCCGTCAAATGCTTCAATTATTCGTTATAATATCTTGTTGTCTTTCTTTAATTTCTTATTATAAACGAGTAACGATTCTATGCGTCGGTCTAAAATATGATACCCAACAATCTCCCCCTTAGACCGATGCCATCGAATCACTTTCACGATCACCTCATAACCCGATGCCTTTCATAGAAATTCTCCCCCTCACAATAAGCGTCTCCCATTTTTCATTTCAAATAATCTTTTCTTTATCTCTTTCGGATATAGTTGTATAGGTATAAGATCGAGGATTCAAACTTCAATGATCAACTACGAGTAAATCTGAAACCGCCAAAGGAAATAAACACAAAATTTTCTTTAAAATGAGCCTTTCACTTGATTCGACCAAAATTTGCAATGAAATTCCATATAATTTTTCTCCCCCAATTTCGTTGCAATGTCATAAACGAATGTGTCTTTAAATCAAGTGCGGGTGAACATCTTCATTCAAACAATCTTGACCATCCTTATCAAGAATTGTTGATAAATATTCAAAATAAACGCATTAAAAGATACCTTTTGTGGTTAAAAGTTGACATTTGACATGGTCAACTCTTGAAATGAAACGGATAAATCAACCATATTGTTCTTGTAAGCACCTTGTTGAAGTTGTGAAATTTTTGTGATTTTTGCCCAAATTTTTGCTCAAAAATCTTCAAAAATGACCAAAATACCCCCTCGTTGACCCGACACGGTCAACGTCTGAGTTGACTAGAAAAGTCACTTCCAAACGGTCACTCATACTTGGGAAAACAATTTTCATTCAGAGTACATGGTCAAAAATCCAACAGATAAGCGAGTATACATTCCTTTCTTCATCTTGGCCCGTTTGACTTTGAAAGTCAACTGCATCAATATCCAAAAATTTCTTCAAAAACCTTGAAATATTTCACAAACACAAACTTTCTGTTCACTAGCACACAGTGTGCTTGAGAGTAAAAAGATGCAGTGATTTCATGTTTTTATTACTAGTACAAAGCATGCTAGTGAGCAAAAAGTGTGCTCGAGCCTCCATACTTAGTAGATTTTCCATCAAAACTCATGATATGCTCGTGCACACAAGATATGCTTGAGATAATTTGTGCTCGAGATGAATATTGATATGCTCAATAAAACACGATGTGCTTGAGACTTAAAACATCACATGCTCGACAAACACTTATGCACTCGAAACAAAAATTAAGTGCTTGTGGTCAAACTTATGTGTTCGAAGCATATAATCCTCGTATCTTCGGTTTTAGAACATGTACCAGCTATAAAAAGACTGAAATACCCTTGCAAATAATCAGCCCGTTAACAGCACATTTTAACAGCAACAAATCAGCAAATTTCAGCGCATTTTTTGCCCGTTTCAGCAGCAAAATCAGCACGTTCAACTCGTATATAAGCAAAAACAGCAATGTATCAGCAATATTCAGCACGTTTTGACAGCAAATTCAGCTCGTTAACAGCAATTTCCAGCACTTAAACAGTGCGTTTCAGCATGTTTTTGTTCGTTTCAGCACTTAAACAGTGCGTTTCAGCATGTTTTGACAGCAAATCAGCAACAAAATAATGCATTTCAGCTCGTTTTGGCAACTTTTCGACAAAAATCAGCACTTAAAACAATGGGTTTTGGCTCGCTTTATCAGCAGTTCAGCACCAAAACAATTAAATTCCTCACATTTTGGCCCATTTCACAACCGAACTTGTAATTTTCTTTTGTTTAACAGTCAATTTCAGCAACCAAACAGCAGACTGCAGCTTGTTAAAGCAGTAAATTCAGCAAGTTTTGGCCCGTTTAATCGTTTATAATATGCTTTTGCTGCAAATGACCAAACTGCCCCTGAATCTACTCAAGAGATGCAGCCCTATTACATCATAACAGCAGTCTGTACTTGTGTTAGCAGCTGACGTATATGTTCAATGAATAATCAGTTCGGCCACAATCAGTCTGCACGTGAAGTAGCCGACCTCAGCAACTAAGTGCTCGAGACCGAAGCAGCAACAACAATAATTCAAACCCGTATTAAATCAGTAGCTGTGAATTTAAATTTCCATTACGAACATCGGCAACAACTGTTGGGATCTACTCGCGAAATACCATCAAATCAGCAGACAAAAAAAATCCAATTTTTCGAGAATGAAATTGGCAGCAAAATGGCGAAATTGTCCCTATGTTGCAGCCCTTAACAAAAATGCATGTTGCAAATGTTTCTAATTGTTCGTGGCTGAAATAAGCGACAATTCGAACACAATTCTCATCCCAGTCAGCAACTTTAGCTGCAACTGATCTGCATCATCAGCTAAATTATGAGAATACTAAATTATGCAGCAACTCGAACACTTAATATACAGCAGCATATAAAATTATACAGCAACATGTAAAATAAAATATTCAGCATATAAAAACATGAAATTGATGTTGAATCTCCGAACTAATCATCGACCCAAACATCAATCCATATCAATAATTCTTCAATCATCATAATTCATCCAAATCCATGCAAAAACCAACAAAAAACTTCAACAAACTTCAAGTTTAACGTCCATGGCGGATTCAAGAGTGAATTGAATCAAATTCAGCGGTTAGTCTGAACGATTCGATAACTCGCTCTGATACCAATTGTGAGAACCGAGCCCCGGTGCGGAAGCGTGAATAATCAGTATTAACGGTGAACATCGGATCCGGGTTAGGATCGTAACACGTATTCACTCTTGAACGATAATAATGGACGGATGTGGAGAGTTCGTTTCGATTAACAATAATCAATAAAGTAGGATGAACAATTGTATGCAATCGAACACAATAGATAGATGGAGTAGTATGATTTCATCAACCGAATGATTGTCATGAATAACACTCATACAAACATTCATACATACAAAGGAACGGTCACCCGGGAGAGCTCTTCCCGAGGGCAAACTCTCCTAATACAATAATAAATCTCACAATGCACACATGACCTTAATAAATGACCTAAATCGTCTATTTATACTAGTCTTGTGCCATGGTTTTCACTCCACCGCCTCTTGGATAAGAGCAAAGGAATAGAATATAATATAATATTTCATCCGTCAAATGCTTCAATTACTCGTTATAATATCTTGTTGTCTTTCTTTAATTTCTTGTTATAATATCGTACTGTTAATACTAGTACATTGTTTAAACCAAATTGGGTTGTATAACTAGTCTGGTTATAGTTGTTTAACATGACCATAGTTTTAGATTGTGACGTTGTATACTGTGAAATACTAAAAATCAGATTTGGCTCAGTTTCACCGTTTTCCGAGCCAAGCCAAGTTGATCGTTTACGCGTTTCGGGAATAGGTAAGATCATAAAAACTTAAGTAAACATATTGATTGATAAAATGATTTAATTAATAAAATAATTTTAAGGTTTTGGTATCTGGATTGATCGCATGGTCCGTTTCCATTTTCACACGGGTTTGATTATACAAAACACGTACAATCCAGCCAATTTGTCCGGAATTCTCGTAAAAGGTTTGTTTTTATCAAATTCATTCGAAACTATGATATTTGACTACTTTTGACATTTTGACATACCAGTCAGTCCGTTAAACACGAAACTTCCGGTTTCGTTAAAACAAATATAGTTTAAATCTTTGATTAATAATAACTAATTATGCACTCATATATAAATTATGGAAATTTTTATATAAATAAATTAAAATATGGAGAATTTTATAAAAATATTTTCAGAAATTTTATGATTAATTATCTATTAATAAAAATTCATTTAATGTGCTATAATTGAGTAATAAATAGCCCGTTTATACCAAACGACATCCGAAAAATCCGATAATTTTTCCAAGTGGTCTCAATATCAGTACATATCCCCTGCAAAATCTCCAGAATCTAACTCTTTTGTCAAAATGCCTTTTTGCGCGTTTTTCGGCTATTAAAACTCGGTTAAAACACAATTGCACAAATAATACCTAGACATCTACAAATGTTCTAAAACTTTACCAGTGATTTTAATATATCATTTATGGGTTCCAAACCAAATTTCATAATTTTTCATGAAGTTTACCTATTTTTCCCGAATAAACGCCAATAAACGGTAATAAATTCGCCAAATATTCTCCGTTTATCGAAAAATTACCAAATTTGAACAGGGACTCATTTAAATGATCCCTAATGTCCCTGAAAATTTTCACAAGCTAACAACAAGAAAGTCACAACCTAATACTAAACAGCCCCTAAACGAGTGTTACGGGTTTACCTTGTCGGTTTTCGATCAGTTTTGCTAGCTTAAACGACTTTCCGGGTCTCGGGTTGCAAACTAAGTGTATCTACATATCATATAACATCAAACCAAGCATAAATCATCCATGTAACAGCCTTGATAATTAGGGTTTCGGTTTTGGGTTCAAACCGAACTTTCAAACCGGAAAAACGTTGTATTCATGTTCTAATCCGCGTTTTTGACCAAAAAAAGTATATGTTCCTGGTTTGTAAAGATGTTTAACATCAAAACATAATTTTACTTGATTTTTATGATTTTTGAATGGTTAAACATGTTTAAAACTAAACAAGACTTAATATTTAATGCTTAACCTTTGTTAATCAAGCATGAAATGGATGAAAATTTGAAGATTACCTTTAGGGTTTTGGCTGGATAATGAAGAACTCAGCTGTGATTTCTTATCTAGGTAGAAGTTTGTGTGAAAATATCAAGTAACAAGCTTGTATAACAAGCCTTATACAAGGGGTCCCACCCCATTTTTTGTGGTCGGCCCATAAAGGGGCCCATTGGGCCTCCTTTTGCCCCATTAATGCCTCGGTTTCCGTTCCATGCGTAAATATCGGTCCAAAATTTAATTCGGATTCGGTTTTTCTAAAGAAAACTAGTTTGAGTGCGAAAAACAACGCGAAAACGAGTGTTTTTCAGCATATTTTTGTAAAATAAGAAAAACGTACTGACTCGTTGTAAAAATCCACAATATTTTCATGGATTGCTTAGAACATGTCATATAAGTGTTTTATAAATCTTTTTCGATTTAACGGATGCTAAAATGCTCGTTTTGATGTTAACGATTGCGTTTAAACTCATAGCGTATCAATAAACGAAACCTTTTTCGTTTAAATGGTTTTAAACGTACTGGGCCTAAATATCAATATGTTAGCCTCTATAATATATATATATAACTCGTATATGACCCCTCAGTATATATACGGGTCATAATCAGTATCAGTCGGTTACTCGTTTAAGCACTACGAATTAACCGATTTATCGTTTACTCGCTACGTATTAAATAAGGTATACCTCGTTTTGTCACGAATGTCACAAGTAGGCGGCACTACCGAGCGTTGGGGCGTTGATTGACGTGGTGGTGGAACACCAAAAATTACTCCAGCCCCCTCTGAAACACGTCTCTTCTTCGATGGCTCACCAGTTGCCACCGTTTTCCCTTTCCGTTTCCTTTCTTGTTGAGCTGCAATGGTGGCAGCTAAAGCAGCATTGACTGCCTCTTGTTGCTCTTGAAACGCAGCATTACCAGCTCCACCATCACCATCATTATCATCATCATTTCCACCGTCATCGTTCCCACATTCTCCCCCTTCACGCTCGGAATCCGAATCGTCATGGATCCAGTGTTCATTAGGAGGACATACATAATTCGGATTGATTATATGACCAATCATCCGTTTATTTTGTGGCTCCTCCCTTCTATAAGTTAACATTCGATGCACAGTTTCAGCTGTCATGTGTTCCATATGAAGTACATCGTTCACCAACGTCTGATCAATAGCCAAACACCTTCAAGGCATCTATTATTTTCCCGTGCTCAGCCAGGAGGGATGCCTGCAGTTGATTTGCTTCCACTAGGCTTTGAATAGTCTTGGACTGCTCAGATACAATCTGCTCTAGTGAAGCTATCCGTTCCGAGTCTGAAGAGGGCGTGTCCGCAGGTGGTACCGTACCCGATAACCCTGCAGAAGTGGTGACCGTAGACTCGACAAATCGTGCTACTACCACCGATGGAGTACGCGTTTGAGGTGGTAGAGACACAATTGCTGGAGTCGACGTCTGGACGGCTGTGATCGGTGGAATGTCAGCCGATGATGTAGCCACTACGGGAACAACCGTAGCGCTTGTACTCGATACCTGCACAGAGGTAGGAACAAAGGACATACCAGACAAGGCAGGTGGAGCAAAACGTACCAACCGTGAAGTTTCTCCAGCTCCTACACCCATACCTGTCGTTTCCCTACGTGAACGCTTTCTTACCAGCTGCACAGCTTCTTCTTCATCATCTTCCTCGTCGTCATCGTCAACAATTCTCTTCTGTTTCCCAACCGTTCTCTCATGCGTTACCATCATCCGTCTAGCCTCTTCCATTACATCATCAAAGTCAGCCTGTGGACCCGAGACTTGAATATTTTCTTGAGGATCAACTCGGTCCATATCAAACATTCCGTGGCCTCCCAACATAGCATCAAGATCAATCTCAGCAGCTGACACAGCAGCAGATACAGCAGGCGCAGCTGATACAGCCTGGGGTGCTGCCGCCTGTTGTGGTCTTGGGTCTCTGAACTCGTCCCCTGCTGCAGGCACATACTCCGGGTTTATAAGATACCCAAAGAGCGGAGTATGCCTGGGACGCAGCTCAGGCTTGCTTCGTGCGCTGGAAGTGCGACACTGTGCAAAGATACGTTTTGTCACACTTTCCACGTATCGAATAGGGCGTCGTTGAGGCAGCGACTGAGCAACATGATTGAAAATCATCTGTAGAAATCGTGGATACATTGTAAATCGCTCACGCGCCACAGCCCTTCGTTGCCTGTCGATCTCGTAAAAGATCATCTGGCTGAATGAATATCTTTTATTATAAGTCAATGCAGTCATAGCAGACTGCATTGTCGCACCCATTCCATCAGTGCCTGCCTTCCGTCCTGACATACATACGATCATGACGTGCATAAGGAAACGCCATTGATCTAAAAGGAATCCCTTCCTCCGTTGAGTGTCCCCTAAGAGACCCGAATACCCCATCCTGAGGAACGCCCCATCACGGAATGGCGCAACAAACTCCGTTGGGTCATCCCTCGTCTCTTCACCAAACTGCAACGCCACCCGTATATGTTCAGAAGAAAACTGAACGACTTGACCGTTAACGGTGGCTCGCATAACCGGGGGCTCAACCCGGCAATCGTACTCTACCGTCTGCCAAAAGTCTTCAATATTCGGCAGCGAAATAGGCAGGGTAGTCGTTATTGCATGATAAATCCTTGAGCGCAGGAGAAAAGTAATTATCTCCCTATAATCCTCCACGCCCTTTGCATCTGGGTCAAGTATTATGAACTGGTTATGGGCTGGAAAGAATTGTCTTTGATCATCACCGTCATCACCTGCACCTCCTGCACCTCCAACAGCAGCCATATCTGCAATAAACGAACCAAGTTAGATAAACGTTAAAGTTATACAAAAGTTCGCTTGATTACCAGGAGCGAAGTTGTGACCAAACCTGTATAGGCGAAGTTAAAAGTGAGGCGAAGTTGGGAACAACTTCGCTTCATCTTTAAGTTCGTCTAATTAATTTTAAGTAAAATGTTCTGGGCGAAGTTAGTGATAACTTCGCCTCTTCACAACATCGCCTCAGGCGAAGATAAGGGTTAGGCGAAATTAAGCCTTAGGCGAAGTTGCGGATAACTTCGCCTCAGGCGAAATTAATCGTCAGGCGAAGTTGAGGATAACTTCGCCGAAACCCTAACTTCGCCTGAACTGAATCGGCGACTGTTAAGATTCTAACAGTCGGAATCCGATGTTTCGGCAAAGGTTTGACGATGAAGAACTCAAAAACACTTGGTGTTAAGGTTATGTGGACGAACAGTTTGTCCATGAACACGTAATACAAGCTTGTAAATCTCGGTTTTGAAAGGTCACCGGACCGAGGTCACGAAACCGTTCAAAACGACCTATGAAAAGCATCACTGTCGTTGGATATACGATTAATCGATAACACCCACCTCGAATCTATGAACGAAACTGAGAAAAAAAGGGTCGAAATCGGAATCGAAACAAGTTCGCCGGATAATATATATCTTCGCCGGAAATTTCTCGGATAAGTTCGCTTGAATTTCTGATGAATAGTGTGACCTTTGAACATCCTTATATAGAGGCGGAGTTATACAGGCGAAGTTACGGATAACTTCGCCTAGGCGAAGTTATTCACAACTTCGCCTGTTCAACAACATCGCCTAAAATTTCAAAATTTAACCCTTAAAATTTTAACAGTTGTCAATTAAGTTAAAAATTGTCCTTTAAGTAATAAATAACATGATCAATTCTAAGTAACCAGTTAAAAAATCATAAAGCTATCTAAGTACAAAAACGTAATAAATTTAAAGTATAAGGGATCAAATTTTAGTCTCGATAGGGACTGTTACGTTTTAGAAAAGATCCGAACAGGAATCATACTAACTACGTGACTGTCACATAGATTCGTGTTTAGCTGTATTATGACATATAGAGACAGGTTGTAAGCAGGTAATATACTTAAGATGGTTTTCATCGTTTCTGTGATACGAGTTAGGTTCAATTAATCCTTAAAATTTAAGTGGGCAACAACTCAGAAATATTGATGCCTCCTATCTATCCTCAAAGCGTATTTGGCTTTCCCCAAGTCACCCCGAATTGACTTCGACCCATAGTGTAGTTAACTTTTAAGTATTCTATGTCTGCTTCCCGTACTCATTCTTGCTCCATGATTGAGAAGTCTCGATATCTTTAACTCTCGAATGTTACAATAACTTCATAAGTACAACTTTTTTTTTTTTTTTTTTTTTTTTTTTTTTTTTTTTTACAAACAACTTATAGACTTCAGAGTAATAAACAACTGCAAGTCCCGAATCTGGATCACTGCAGTGTCTTGAAACGCCTTCTTCACGGGAATCAGAACACTTACGAGCTCGTGTATGACTGGGTAATCACTTTTCTGCCTATCATTCGGAAAGATATACATGAAGACACACAAAACTCTTAAGGAGTTTCCACATAAAACCAAGTAAAATTTAATTTGTATCACATCTACTTTTACGCACCATAAAAAGTTACCATGACATACAATGATTGTCCTAAAGCCTTTTAAGCCTAATAACTTCACTAGTGAAGCACACAAAGTTAGTATATCTATCATTTTCCATGGTTGGATCAATTTTCCGTTTAATATAGCTAACTAACTTCTTACGAAGTAACAGACTTGAAAAGTAATTTCATTTCCCTAAAAAAATTTTGACTTCAATCGCCCCGATCACGTCAAAGTCTTCTGGTAAACGGCAATCCTGAAGATCCAATGGATCAACTGGACCGACCACATACAAGTATGTGTCCTTCTAACTAAGTATGACCGACTAATTTTCAGCGACAGAAAGAAGACACATCATAACCGCCCCAGTCACTTTCAGTCATCTGGTTAATGGCGATCCTCATTCTCTACAAGTAGAAACGAGGACCAAAACATATCCGAGGTTATGTCCATCAAACTGAGGTAACTGACTAATTTTAAGCAATAGTGACGTTTTTTTTTTTTTTTTTTTTTTAAATAAACACACAGAAAAGAAAAAAAATGGTTACTCGGGATTGATCATCCCGTTTAGCTCAATTAGGTTTTGAAATCTGGATTTATCAAACGCTTTTGTAAATAAATCAGCGAAATTTTCTAGCGTATCGACCTTTTCGACCTTAATCAGTTTCTTCTCAGCACAATCCCGTATGAAATGATGACGAATGTCAATATGTTTAGTTTTACTATGTTTCACGGGAATTTTAATTACTGAGATGGCCGCAGTGTTATCAATTAAAATAGGAGTGAGTAAGAAATTCAGACCATAGTCGCGCAATTGTTGCTGAATCCACAAAACCTGAGAGCAGCAGTTGGATGCTGCCATATATTCAGCTTCGCACGTAGAGATTGCGACTGATGTCTGTTTCTTACGTACCCCTTCCAGTTATTTTGCCACCACTCTCACCGGCAAAACTGACTCTTGCTCCTTGAACAGGTTTTAAATCTTGTAACAAATCCTTGTTACCAGTCATGTGCCGGGAACAGCCGCTGTCCACAACCCAAAGATTATTGGAAGCCCTGTTCAACTGTTCCTGCACAAACAAAAAAGATTATTAAAATTTGGGGACCCAAGACCTCTTGGTCTTGGGTCGATTAACCTTCTTAACAGAACTCACACAACTTGGCTGACCAAAGTTAGCATTAGAAAAATTTCCACGAGTCCTAACAGGATACCTCCTTGGAGACTGATAATGAGGCCAACCAAACCGACGAACATTAAGAGAATCAAAAGAATTATAGCATTTGGTTTGGTTATTAGTAGTGTTAAAACGAGATGTGTTTCTTTGAAAACCTGTATTAGCTCTCAAATTTGAATGGTTTTCATTTTTAACATTTAAACGATTACCAAAAACCTTAGTCTCAGTTTTCGAGGGCCTCACCTCTCTGAAACGCTGCTTCAGAGGGCAATCAGCAACAAGGTGCCCTATTTGATTACATCTAAAACAACACCTATATTCAGCTTTCTTTTCAGCAGATGTTTTAGATGTGGAGGCAGTATTACCAACCGTACATCTCACATAAGGTGGGACATATGGGTTGAGTGGAGTACTACTTTTAGTTGATTTAACCTTTTCTCCACTAGTGGGTAATACTTCCTTCTCTTTTGTCTTACCCGACTCGGATGACTTATCCGAATCAGATGAGACTGGACTTGAAATAGAAATTTTAACTTTTGAGACAGGCGAACTTTTTTCGCCTTTACTAACTTTCGGTACTTTACCAGTTTCCTTAGCAGGACCTGTCTGATCAGCTACAAAATTAACAGATTCATGAACACTAGGATTGAAAGTATAATTATGGTTATAAGGTGGTGGAACCTCATGGTAACCAATTCCTCCCCTCTTAGGTGAGGAACCTTGATCACTAACGAGGTGATCAAGAATAGCAGAGGAATTCCGAAATTGCTCCAGTTTCCTATTTAGTTCCACCACTTTTACCTGGTGATCAGCAACCTGTTTTTCTTTCTCAGCGATTAACTTGGTTTTCTCTTCTAAAACCTCGTAGCTTAGATCGATCACATCAATTTTCTCAGCTAATTTTGTTTTTAAACTTTTAACGTCTTTTTCACAAGCTTTAATTTTTATTTTATAATTATTTTCTCTTGTTTTTGTGAAGTGATGATCTTCTTTCAAGGTTTTAAATTCGGCATCCAACTTAACATACTGATCAGTAATTGTAGCAAGCTGTTCAGACAAGTTCTCACATTTAGTACAGATAGGTTTAGCACATACCTCGGAGTTCTGATCATTAGCCATGAAAGCTTTTTCATTTTCAGCAGCTTTCATACATTCTTCAGCTGCAACCTTCGCCATGTGTGCCTGCTCAAAGAGTTCTCCAGAGAACATGTTCCAGTTGTATTCACCAGCATCAGACATCATGGCATTATCCCCATTGTTATTTCCACTTTGCTGTGTAGTCCTCCCCTGACTACGTTCTACCCGTGCATTAGTGCACTCCTTTGCAAAGTGTCCATTTCGTTGACAATTGTAACATCTCACCCTTGACTTATCAAATCCTGGCTTTCCACCTACGAACTTTCTGCCAGTCTTCTTCATGAAACGCTTCACTCTTCTGACTATCATTGCCATCTGCCACTGCAGATCCATCTCTTCCAGATCATCAGGATCGATCTGGTCATAGTCTTCTTCCAAAACAGCAGGGTCCACAATCTTTCCTTGTATGTAGTTCTCGTAAGAAGCAATAAAAGATGCATAGAGTGCAAACTGCTCTTCAGCGGATTTGACACTCATTGGCACTTAGTGTAGTTATTGCTTGAAGCACTGGGAGAGTAACTACTCTTGGATACTTGAGGTTTCGAAGTACTTGATCCTCCAGCAACAAAGCAAACATCACCGTTCATGTTTACTGACACATTTCCTTCATGAGAAGAGTTAGAACCTGACTCTCCTTTGGAGTAGTAAGCAGCAGATTCAGACTTCGAACTTGAGCCTGAGTTAACTTTGGCACCATACATACCAGGGTCTTAAACCTGATCCGTTGGTGTTTCTTTACGAACCATATTAAGCTCAAAGGTTCTGAGCTTGTTTACCGCTGTCTCCAAGTCGTAATTAGGAAAGTCTTTGTCTTCCCTCATTAGAACAGTGTGCATTTCCCACTTTGGTGGGAGAGCATCGAGAAGCTTCTCAACTATTTCCTCCTCTCTGTAAGCAATAGAATAGTTGTTCAGCTCTGTCATTAGATGATAATATCGGGTGATAATATCATCGAGCGATTCGTTCTTCAAATACTTGAAGTCAGAGAACTGGGTCTTTAACAGCTTAATCTTCGAGGCACGAATACCCACGTTCCCTTCGAATCTATTCTCAAGAGCATCCCAAAGCTCTCGTGCAGAAGTGTACTTCCGGAATGTATGGAGAATCTCTTGAGGAAGAGCCATAGTAATTGCAGCATGGGCCTTGCTCTCGGCTTCATACATCTTCTTCTCTTCTTCCTCCATCTTGCTGTACTTCTTTATCACATCCCTACCTTCGTATTCCATTGTCGGTGGAATATATCCATCCTGGATGCACACCCACATCTTTGCATCCTGGTATTTAATATACTGAGTGATCCTATCTTTCCACGCTACAAAGTCGGTTCCTTTGATCAACCTTGGGGCCTTAGTAGCCGACCCCGCTTCAACTTCCATTTTGACTAACTCTGAGATGTTAATCGGCGACATCTTCTCGAAAACACGAAAAACCTGGGAAAAAAAAACAAAAATTCTTCCAAACAGTACTATAGGCGAAGTTAAGGATAACTTCGCTTAAATGTTAACTTCGCTGGAAAATTCTTAAATTCGCGTGACTTGGCGAAGTTGAGAATAACTTCGCTTAGGATAAGCGAACTTAGGAGGAAAGCGAAGTTGAGGATAACTTCGCTTAGGCGAACTTATGAGGTAGGCGAAGTTGTGGATAACTTCGCTCAACCTTATATCTTCGCCGAAACCCTACTTCCAGTGACGTCAACTTCGCCTGAAGAACAACAACTTCGCCCGAAGAACACTGAAAATATTCAGATCTGTTTTCGACGATTTAGCAGTTTCCGGTCGGTGTAACGGCTTGAATATGACTGTATAAGGTGAGTATAACACAATATCAACGAAAACGCGTCCCGCGAATAGGTCAAACGAGACGTTTTCTACACCCGCGTGAAATCCCGAACCACACAATCGAGCCAAGGCTCTGATACCAATTGTAGGTTCCCGGACGGATCTTACACGGGATATCGCTATATACGCAGGTGCGGAATCCCTGCGTAGGTAGTTACGAGCGTAGAATACGTAAGACAATCACACGAGATACAAATGAACACGTTATATATTATAACCTGTAACACGTCTATTACAGACTCGATCTCTCGTCTACTGACTTACTGAAATACACGTGATTAAACAAAACTCTCACTAACCAACTAATTTCACGTAAACCCGTAGGTTACTTAAATACACGACAACTTCGCCTCAGGCGAAGTTGTCTGTAACTTCGCTCGTTGAACAAGTTCGCCTAGGCGAACTTGTCAACAACTTCGCTTGTTCAACAAGTTCGCCTAAGCGAACTTGTTGATAACATCGCTTACATACATAAACATAAACTTAAACATAATTACATTACAGACTCGATTACAAACGCTAGACTATGAACTACTGACATTTATGTACCAACAGAGGTACTCCGTGTCGAGATACAATTTCATCGATGTAAATTTGGGCGAGTTTTTCGGTAGAGTAATTGTTACGGATTGGGATAAAGTGTGCGGATTTGGTTAATTGATCCACAATTACCCAAATTGCATTATGTCCTTGGGAGGTTTTGGGTAGATGTGTTACAAAATCCATGGTAATTTGTTCCCATTTCCATTGTGGGATTTCTGGTTGTTGTAACATTCCTGAAGGTTTTTGATATTTGGCTTTAACTCTTGCACACGTTGCACATTTACTTACATACACGGCTATATCCTTTTTCATGCCAAGCCACCAGTAAAATTCTTTAACATCCTTATACATCTTATCAGTACCTGGATGAATAGAATATTTGGACTTATGTGCTTCATCAAGAATCAACTTTCGGAGTTTATGAAGTGTTGGAATCCAGACCCGGTTTTTGTAAAAATATACTTCATCAATTTTCTTCTCATAATTCCTTTCATTCCCATGTAGTTCTTCTTTTTCTAGCTGATCTGCCTTCAAAGCCTCATCTTGTGCAACACGAACTTGTTCGGTTAGGCTACCTTGAACAATCATTCCGAGTGCTCGTACCCTTAATGGTTTGACTCTGTCTTTTCGGCTTAAAGTATCAGCTACTACGTTGGCCTTACCCGGATGGTAATTAATCTCACAATCATAATCATTTAACAGTTCTACCCATCTCCTTTGTCTCATGTTCTTTCTGATCAAATATGTTTTGTAGGCTTTTGTGATCAGTATAGATAGTACATTTTGTGCCGTACAAGTAGTGTCTCCAGATCTTCAATGCAAAAATAACCGCTCCCAATTCCAAATCGTGGGTTGTATAGTTCTTCTCGTGTATCTTTAATTGTCGGGAGGAATATGCTATTACTTTCTTTCCTTGCATCAGTACGCATCCTAAACCTTTACGAGACGCGTCACAATATACCACCAATTCATCAGTTCCATCTGGAAGGCTTAATATTGGAGCCTCACATAACTTCTGTTTTAACGTTTGGAAGGCCATTTCTTGTTCTTCTCCCCATTCATACGCTCGATCTTTTTGAGTTAGGAGGGTTAGAGGTTGGGCAATACTTGAAAAGTTTTCAATGAATCTTCTATAATACCAGGCTAGTCCTAAGAATTGGTGAATTTCTCTTGGTGACTTAGGCACTTGCCAATTTTTAATGGCCTCAATTTTACTTGGGTCTACTTGGATCCCTTGATGGTTCACAATGTGCCCCAAAAACTGTACTTCTTGTAGCCAAAATTCACATTTGGACAACTTTGCGTATAACTTCTCTTGCCTCAATAATTCTAAGATTTCCAGCAAATGTTGTTCGTGTTCCTCCTTACTTCTCGAATATATCAAAATGTCATCGATAAACACTATCACGAACTTGTCAAGGTAAGGTTTGAAAACTCGGTTCATGAGGTCCATAAACACTGCAGGTGCATTTGTCAACCCAAACGGCATAACCAAAAATTCATAGTGACCATACCGAGTTCGGAAAGCTGTTTTTGGTACGTCTTCTTCCTGAATTCTTACTTGATGATAACCAGATCTAAGATTAATTTTTGAAAAATACTTCGCACCCTGGAGCTGATCAAACAAGTCATCAATTCGAGGTAAGGGGTATTTATTCTTTATAGTCACTTTATTCAATTCCCGGTAATCAATACACATTCGAAAACTCTCATCTTTCTTCTTTACAAATAACACTGGTGCTCCCCATGGCAAGTAACTAGGTTGGATAAAACCCCTGTCCAGTAATTCTTGTAACTGGTTGGACAGTTCTTGCATTTCAGATGGTGCAAGTCGATAAGGTGCCTTAGCAATGGGTGCTGCTCCCGGTATCAAGTCAATACGGAATTCAACTTGTCGGGTCGGTGGTAAACCATGCAACTCATCGAGAAATACATCTGAATACTCGTGTACCACTGGGATGTCTTCTATTCACTTTTCATCGGGGTCTTTGACTATTACGCTCGCCAAGTATAATGTACAACCTTGGCGCAAATACTTTAAAGCCTTAAGTTGGGATACGAGAGGCAGTACCGTACCAAATTTCTCACCTTGAACAATCATCGCCTCATCATTCGAAAGAGGTATCCTAACAGTTTTATCCTTATAAACAATTTCAGCTTTAAACTTAGACAGCCAGTTCATACCGACTATAACATCGAAACTTCCTAATTCCACTGGAAGTAAATCAATAAGGAACGGGTGGTCGTTTAGGATAAGGGAACAGTTTTGGACTATTCGGTTAACAAGTATAGACTTGCCGTCAGCGAATTCTATGGTGTACGGTTTTGGTAGCTCACTAACCAGCATATTTTCAAAAGGTCAAAAGTTAACAGATACAAAGCTTCTATCGGCGCCCGTATCAAACAAAACTGAAGCATACTGACCGGAAACTAGGAATGTACCTGTTACCACGTTCGGATCATGATGCGTTTCACCCGATCCTATTACAAACGCGCGTCCCCTAGCTGCATTGGAGGTTGATTCTTGTGCTTGGTTCTGCCTTCTCACTGCACCCTGGTTCAGCTTGGGGCAGTATTTCCGAAAATGTTCCGTACTACCACATTCGTAGCAAGTACGGAGGTTCATGGTGGGTGGGGTTTGTTGATTGAGTTGTGGTCGGGTTGGTTGAGGTCGAGGTAGTTGGGTTGGTTGTTGTGATCGGTTTGCATTGTTGGTGGGGGTTCTGCAATTGGGGGCATAATGTCCCGTTCTTCCACACTTCTGACAAATGATCGGTTTGCAATCACCCACATGATGAAAGTTACATCTTCTGCACTTCGGTAACGTCCCTTTATAGGTCTCTTGTTTTACATTAGAACTGGTCATGGCATAACTTCGGGTATTCGGACGGGTCTGTTTGTTTTGAGGGTTTCCTTGCATTATTGTCCCATAATCAGTTCGTTTTAAACCTGTTGTTTCACCTGGCATCCTTATCACTCCACTTCTCATCAGATCAAAAGTAACGACACCCGTTTGAGATACAGCACTTTCTAATGTTGGGTGGGTTACTGAATTAACTATACTCCTCACGGCAGGAGTCAATCCCCAGATGTAGCGTTCAATACATTTAGCTTCCGGAGTAACTAACCATGGTACTAAGCGAGAGAGTTCATTAAAATGGTTTGTGTAACCCACGTGGTCAGCACCTTTCATTTCCAAATTCCATAATTCATGTTCCAGCCTTTGAATCTCACTTTTCGGGCAAAAATGCTCTAGCATAAGGGTTTTAAGTTCAGTCCATGACATACGGTTTATAGCATCCTATCCCCTTATTTGGACCACTGTGTTCCACCACATCAAAGCATGATCCAGAAACATACTCGTAGTGAATTTGACTATACGGTCTGGTGGACATTCACTAATATTAATTATGGACTCGGTCTTTTCAATCCATTTGATCAATCCGCTAGGTCCCTCAATACCACTGAAATTTATAGCTCTACACGACATAAAGTGTTCATACGAGAATTCTCGACGCGGGGGATAAGTGTTACCGGAAGTATTAGTATTTGAAGGGGGAGTTATATTCGTGACATTATCAGTATTCAAAGGGGAAGTAGTATTAGTAGCCATATAGGTGCTCGACAATTGGTTAACTGTTGTAATTGCACGTATGCCAGCAGCGACTTGCGCAACAATAGTCAGTATCACTGCTTATAGGTGGCGAGCAATCATTTTGCCTACCTCCGCCTCAAAAATAGTATTAGTTTTCTCTGGGGCCATTCTATAACAATAATCATAAACACACAACTATGCCAAAGAACATATTTGTATTACACATAACTGTTACTGTACGTATGTAATCCAAACCCAGCGCATGGACTTATCCTGGTATAGGCCAACGCTTAAATAGATAGACTAAAATTTGTCACTATATAGAGGCTTAACCCGGTAAGGGTTAGTGCTTGTAACAATAGTAGATTAAAAACATCATCCATGTTAGCGCAATATGCTACTACTAGTGTTGCATGGGGTATAAAAAGACTACGTATAATAAACCATACTACTTTTATTTATATTTATCCATATGTATATAAATACAATAACCACACACAAACAACCATTTAGGCTGCAATAATTGCTTGACAACCGTATAAATTGGTTGTCACTATGTCCAAGAGCCGTCAATAATGAGTATCAAATCAATGTAAGTTCATCACTACCTATTGTATATCCAGCATGTAATCATATAGCTCACGTCTTCTCTAAATGTTGGTGATTATAGCTATTAAGTACTTTAGTATCTGATTAGTCAATACAGCTAACAAGGCTGGGTCGGCTAAATGGGGAGATTCTGGATTAAGTACAAGTATACTCCATGTAAGGAAAGGTATCTTGGTAACATAGATACCGAAGGTTCTTCCCCTATGATAAGTCAATATGGGTGGGAAGGCATACTATCAGGTGATGGTACACACGTACGGTCAGTCTGACTAGTTCTATGAGTGGGTGTAGTCACCGGGGTATGGTGTGATAATGGTGTGGTAGATCTAGGAGCTCTCGAAAGAGAGTGGTAAGTATTGGTGGCTCTTGTTCCTAAGTCATTTCTAGGGGATTCCCTCGGGGAATTGGTGTCACAACGATAGCCCGATAAATCAGGCTGGTCAGTAGGTACCTTGAGCAGGATCACAACATCCCCTAAGATTTCACACGTTTCCTCCTCTGATTCCTCTTCGGGGTCCTCTTAGTCATCACGCAGTACTGGTATTTTATTGGACAGACGATATTGTAGTTCTTAACATATTTCTGCACATGGGTTAGTAATAATAATAACGATTCTTAATAATATTAATTCTAATAATGTATAATATTAATTACGATTTAGTACATATATGTATTCGTACACATTAGCACAGATAATCCTTTATATATATCTATATAATAATATATTTTAAACACATATGTTGCTGTTTTTACCTATCGGATTGTTTATCGATTTCTTCTCGAATTCCATCGTACAAACAAGTCCGTTATTACGTTCCGGACCATAATAACCCACTTGTCAATTCGAGTTCATCCCGAGAATCATCACTATATATTATTCAATATTATTTTATTCCCAGAGCTAATCGAGCCTACGGTTATATTAGGGTATCCTAAGGGACATCCTAATTCTTTATAACCAATGGATCTGATACCAACTTCTGTCACACCCCGACTAGGTAGTTGCGGAAGCGTAAAACGGGAATGTAACAAATAATACTGGTATCAACAACATTGTTTATAAAGAAATTCACAAACTAATTTACATCATATTACATGGGTTGGTACTATGTTTACAAACTAGATGAGAATCACATAACCGGTTTACGAGCTTCTTATTCAATATTACATATCTGCGTCTATTCACAGCTATTCAACTTCATTCTTAACACCAAGAACGTAAGCAAATCATTCCACCTTTGCTTTACCTGAAAAGCATGTTAAAACGGGTCAACTACGTCTAGTTGGTGAGTTTCAAGTTTCACGAGTATCAACAAAATCAGTATACGAGTTTGTAAAGTTTACAGTGTATATGTATACATGTATGTGTATGATGTATTATACTAAGCCACAAGTGAAACCGAAACGAGCTAAAACACATGGCCACCCCTGCCCATGCACTCCCGTTGGCATTTAACAGCCACTTTGCCCCAAGTATGTACTATGTCTAACACAACATAGCAGTATGTAATAAGTTTAAATGACAATGTGCAACTGGGTTAACATGTTCCGGCATACCCACCGACTCTGTCAGTTGGGTTTGTCAAACCGATAGTACTATCCACACGTTACCGGCACGAAGTTAATCACTTGTGTTTGTGGGGACTTTCAAGTGTTAGTACTTAGATAATTCACATCACCACACGTTTTCAAGTATATAAGTACATGTAAACATGCTTTCCACCCCAAAATTTTGTAAAACAGTTTAGGAAGTGGGGTCGTGAAACTCACCTTATTGTAGCTCGAGCAGGTAATATACGTCAATAAGTGTTATGCCTCGATTATAACTCGTATCCTATAATCGGTATCGTACTGTTAAAACTAGTACAGTGTTTAAACCAAATTGGGTTGTATAACTAGTCTGGTTATAGCTGTTTAACATGACC
This sequence comes from Bidens hawaiensis, assembly GCF_021521415.1. Lineage (NCBI taxonomy): Eukaryota > Viridiplantae > Streptophyta > Magnoliopsida > Asterales > Asteraceae > Bidens > Bidens hawaiensis. The sequence continues at coordinate 65,159 of NW_027493990.1, read as the reverse complement.
ATAGTCTTAGATTGTGACGTATACTGTGAAATACTTAAAATCAGATTTGGCTCAGTTTCACCGTTTTCCGAGCCTAGCCAAGTTGATCGTTTACGCGTTTCGGGAATAGGTAAGATCATAAAAACTTAAGTAAACATATTGACTGATAAAATGATTTACTTAATAAAAGAATTTTAAGGTTTCGGTATCTGGATTGATCGCAGGGCCCGTTTCCGTTATCACACGGGTTTGATTATACAAAACACGTACAATCCATCCAATTTGTCCGGAATTCTCGTAAAAGGTTTGTTTTTATCAAATTCATTCGAAACTATGATATTTGACTACTTTTGACATTTTGACATACCAGTCAGTCCGTTAAACACGAAACTGCCGGTTTCGTTAAAACAAATATAGTTTAAATCGTTGATTAATCATAACTAATTATGTACTCATATATAAATTATGGAAATTTTAATATAAATAAATTAAAATATGGAGAATTTTATAAAAATATTTTCAGAAATTTTATGATTAATTATGTATTAATAAAAATTCATTTAATGTGCTATAATTGAGTAATAAATAGCCCATTTATACCAAACGACATCCGAAAAATCTGATAATTTTTCCAAGTGGTCTCAATATCAGTACATATCTCCTGAAAAATTTCTAGAATCTAACTCGTTGGTCAAAATGCCTTTTTGCGTGTTTTTCGGCTATTAAAACTCGGTTAAAACACAATTGCACAAATAATACCTAGACATCTCCAAATTTTCTAAAACTTTACCAGTGATCTTAATATATCATTTATGGGTTCCAAACCAATTTTCATAATTTTTCATGAAGTTTACCTATTTTTCCCGAATAAACGCCAATAAACGGTAATAAATTCGCCAAATATTCTCCGTTTATCGAAACATTACCAAATTTGAACAGGGACTCATTTAAATGATCCCTAATGTCGCTGAAAATTTTCACAAGCTAACAACAAGAATGTCACAACCTAATACTAAACAGCCCCTAAACGAGTGTTACGGGTTTACCTTGTCGGTTTTCGATGAGTTTTGCTAGCTTAAACGACTTTCCGGGTCTCGAGTTGCAAACTAAGTGTATCTACATATCATATAACAACAAACCAAGCATAAATCATCCATGTAACAGCCTTGATAATTAGGGTTTCGGTTTTGGGTTCAAACCGAACTTTCAAACCGGAAAAACGTTGTATTCATGTTCTAATCCGCGTTTTTGACCAAAAACGTATATTATCCTGGTTTGTAAAGATGTTTAACATCAAAACATAATTTTACTTGATTTTTATGATTTTTGAATGGTTAAACATGTTTAAAACTAAACAAGACTTAATTTTTCGTGCTTAAACTTTGTTAATCAAGCATGAAATGGATGAAAATTTGAAGATTACCTTTAGGGTTTTGGCTGGATAATGAAGAACTCAGCTGTGATTTCTTATCTAAGTAGAAGTTTGTGTGAAAATATCAAGTAACAAGCTTGTATAACAAGCCTTATACAAGGGGTCCCACCCCATTTTTTGTGGTCGGCCCATAAGGGGCCCATTGGGCTTCCTTTTGCCCCATTAATGCCTCGGTTTCCGTTCCATGCGTAAATATCGGTCCAAAATTTAATTCGGATTCGTTTTTTCTCAAGAAAACTAGTTTGAGTGCGAAAAACAGCGCGAAAACGAGTGTTTTTCAGCATATTTTTGTAAAATAAGAAAAACGTACTGACTCGTTGTAAAAGTCCACAATATTTTCATGAATTGCTTAGAACATGTCATATAAGTGTTTTATAAATCTTTTTCGATTTAACAGATGCTAAAATGCTCGTTTTGATGTTAACGATTGCGTATAAACTCATAGCGTATCAATAAACGAAACCTTTTTCGTTTAAATGGTTTTAAACGTACTGGGGCCTAAATATCAATATGTTAGCCTCTATAATATATATATATAACTCGTATATGACCCCTCAGTATATATACGGGCCATAATCAGTATCAGTCGGTTACTCGTTTAAGCACTACGAATTAACCGATTTATCGTTTACTCGCTACGTATTAAATAAGGTATACCTCGTTTTGTCACGAATGTCACAAGTAGGCGGCACTACCGAGCGTTGGGGCGTTGATTGACGTGGTGGTGGAACACCAAAAATTACTCCAGCCCCCTCTGAAACACGTCTCTTCTTCGATGGCTCACCAGTTGCCACCGTTTTCCCTTTCCGTTTCCTTTCTTGTTGAGCTGCAATGGTGGCAGCTAAAGCAGCATTGACTGCCTCTTGTTGCTCTTGAAACGCAGCATTACTAGCTCCACCATCACCATCATTATCATCATCATTTCCACCGTCATCGTTCCCACCTTCTCCCCCTTCACGCTCGGAATCCGAATCGTCATGGATCCGTTCATTAGAAGGACATACATAATTCGGATTGATTATATGACCAATCATCCATTTATTTTGTGGCTTCTCCCTTCTACAAGTTAACATTCGATGCACAGTTTCAGCTGTCATGTGTTCAATATGAAGTACATCGTTCACCAACGTCTGATCAATAGCCAAATTCGGAATTAAATCTTGAATAATCAGCTGTAGAAAGCGAGGATACATCAAGAACTTCTTTGACTGAAGTGTTTGCTGAACTTGTTCTGTCAAATGGTCGAAGACTAACTCTGAGAAATTAAATGGCTTGTTCAGAATCAAAGCAACAAAGGCTGACTACAAGTTAAGTCTACGTTCGGCAAACCCACCATGATGACCACTCATACAATGAAGTAGAACATGTAGAAGATACTTGTATGGTGGACACAACCCGTTCTTGTTCAACATAGACTTATTAATGTCGCCACCATAACGCAAGCGTGTGAATAAACCTTTAACCAGCGGCCTGTCGAATTCACTTGGGTTGTTATCATTATCACCAAATTGAAGTACGCGGCGAATAACCTCAACATCAATCGTAATTTGGGTTTGATTGATTGTAGCTCGAATGTATTTATCGTTCTCAACATATTCAGCTGTGTTCCAAAATTGCCTGATAATACTCAGATACACTTTAGGTCTAGCAGTTATGGCATAGTGTATCACTGAGTGTCGTAAGAAGGCTAACATATCCCCAAACACATCCACATTTGCCGCATCTTGATTCACGTAAGCACAGATATTATGTTTCGTGTCAAAGGGTAGCAAAATAACATCGTCTTGTTGTTCCTGTTGTGGTGGTTGATCTTGTGGAGGTTGTTCTAGTGGTGGTTTCTCATGTTGTCCTTGATCAGCCATTTGAACTGTATAAATATACATGATTATGAGAAATGTGAAGATATAATCTATATTAATCATCAAAATATGTTTAATTATTTATAATTGGTGTATTCATTGTCATAAGATATGTATATTTAATTTATTTTACGCGTTTAGTCGATTGAAATACTTTATATAATTTAAAAGTGAATTTTAAATTTAATTAACTAATTAAAATGTCATTCGTTAAGTATCACTCTGATTCGTTACTATTTAGTTACGAATCGAGGGATTCACTATCAGGTAAATAAGCTAACGAAGTAGTCTTAGCAAATTAATTTTCAAAATGACGAACTAAGGATCTAGTTCGTTATGATTTTAACGAATCCACATCTGATTCGTGAATTAAATTATTCGCAGAGCTAGTTCGTGTAATTCCTTAACGAATTGGACACGAAGCAGTTCCAATTCGCTAAGGATAACGAATGGTCAATTAGACTTAATCTTTGACCTGCAATGTCAAAGTCAAAATTAAGATGAACATCGATAGTCAACGCTATGAACACATAATCAATTAGTCCATAACTATCGTTGAATCATCAGAAAAATGAGCGTATTGAACATGGAAACACACTCATAAGCTGATGGTGATGAGATTGAGGCTCAAAACCCAGATATACTGAGGTTAACCGAAGCAAATAGAACCACAGAAACCATGAAAACATAATCAACCCGGCAAACTATAATCAAACGTCAATTAAAGTCCACCAAGGGTATCGGAAATGCATTCCGATTTCATTGAAACATAAATAATCAAGTTCATCAACACAAATAATAAATAAAATGGGTTTATAAACTCGTAAAACCCTTAGACCACAAAAATCCATAATTAGACTATTAAAGCTCAGTCATTTTTTTGATGAAAATCATATCGCCATGATCATCTATACCTTAGACACACAGAGATATCTTTGAAATGTCGAAAAGAGAAAGTCGAAATTTCAGAAAAAATTTGAACAGGGTATCTTTAGTGTGAAGGAAGAAGACGAACAGTGAAGGACTGTTAGTGTTTCTTGTCCTATATAGGCTCACACGCTACCCGAGGTACACAGTGTATGAATTACCCAATTCGTTTGAATTATAAATAATGAATTAGCTAATTCGCTATTCCAGTTCGTTACCTTTGGGTAGCGAACAAGCCATGATTCGTGTCTTGATTCGTGACATGATTCGTTAAATATGTATAACGAAGAAGGGATGAGTCATTACAGAGTGCGGAAGTGAATTAGGTGAGCGAACTAGAAACTAGTTCGCCAAAGAATCACCTAGTTCGTTATCCATAAATAACGAAGTAGCTTTTAACGAATTTAAAATCCTTATTTAATTTTAACTTAAATTAAATGAATTAAATAAAAAAGAAACTCAATAAATTAAAATTTTAACTTAAAAGAATTACCGAGAACCGTTTATCCCGATAACTAAGTACTTTAAATTCGTTTCATTTTTTTTTAAAAACAAGAAATAACACAATATTTTTAATTTTTCTATGTTTTCTAATGTTTTTGGGTTTTAACTATACAAACTCAAAGCACAATATTTTTGTATTTTCTAGAATTCACCCACTAAAACCTAAAAACAGAAAGAAATTTAAACAAGAATAAAAACTGAAAATAAAGATAATTATCCTAATTTAAGAATCTCAGCAAGGGTCTTCAATCCATTTAAACAAAGCAAAAAAGTTAAAGCGTGTTTTATCAAACGATTTGGTAAATAGATCGGCTTTTTGAAAATCAATGTGCACTTTCTCAAGATCAATTAATTTCTTTTCATAACAATCCCGTATGAAATGATATCGAATTTCGATATGTTTCGTTTTAGAATGTTGTACGAGATTCTTGGTGATACTAATAGCAGCATAATTATCAATCAATATGGGAGTAGTAAGAAACTTCAAACCGTAGTCGCGAAGATGTTGTTGTATCCACAAAACCTGGGAACAGCAACTCGAGGCTGCAACATACTCAGCTTCAACGGTTGAAGTGGAGACCGTTGTCTGCTTCTTACATTGCCAGGAAACAAGCAGGCTTCCTAAGAATTGACATCCCGCTGTAGTAAACTTGAAATTGATCTTGCATCCTCCATAATCTGAGTCTGAGTAAGCGGTAAGATCAAAAGTATCATCTTTGGGGTACCATAACCCGATGTCAGGATTTCCCCGTAGATATTGCAAAATACGCTTGACCGCTGCCAGGTGAGTCACTCAGGGGACTAGCTTGGTACCTAGCACATAAACAAACAGCAAACATTATATCGGGTCGAGAAGCAGTTAAATACATTAAAGAACCAATCATTGCACGATAGAGGGCCGGATCAACGGTATCCTCCAATTCATCCGGTGATAAATTGTGACCCACAGGAAGAGGAGTAGAAAGGGTTTTTCCGGCAGTAATCTTGAATCGGCTCAAGACGTCGTTCACATATTTTGTCTGATGAATGAAGATTCCCTTCGCAGACTGATGAACCTGCAACCCTAAAAAGAATTCATCTCTCCCATCGAACTCATCTCGAACTTGGTTTGCATAGATTTCTCGAACTCCTTACACAATGTATCGTTTGTAGACCCAAAGATTATGTCATCAACATAGATCTGAACGAGCAGAAGATCATCACCAATATTTTTATAAAATAAAGTGCAGTCAACAGTTCCACGTTTGAAGCCGTTATCCGTCAAATGGTCGGCGAGCGTGCCATACCAAGATCTGGGGGGTTGATGAAGACCATATAATGCCTTGTTTAATCGGTAAACACGGTCAGGATAATCAGGATCCTCAAAACCTGGAGGCTGTAGAACAAACACTTCCTCATGAAGTTCACCGTTGAGAAAAGCACTCTTAACATCCATTTAATACACTTTGATATTCTTGTAAGCAGCATATGCCAGGAAGATTCGAATCGACTCTAATCTTGCAACTGGAGCATAAACCTTAGTTTAATCGATACCCTCTTGCTGATGAAAACCTTGAACCACTAAACGTGCCTTGTTTCTCACAATTACCCGACGATCGTCATTCTTACAGTTATATACCCACTTAGTCAGAATTGCCTTCTTGACTCTGGTAAGTTTATCAATAAGATCCCAAACACCTAAACGTGCAAGTTGTTGTAATTATTCTTGCGTAGCTTCTACCGAAGAAAGATCTTGCAGAGCCACACGAGGGGTTGTAGGCTCAACTTGAGATAGAAAACAAGTAAATTTAGCAACAGTTTCAATTTCAGATGCGTGTAAGTCAGCATGAGCACATAGAGCATTATTGTCACTTGAAGAGGCAATTTGATGTCGTGTCTAAACCCCTACATCAAGATCTCCAATAATGTTTTCTTGTGGATGATAATTATGAATTCTAAGAATAGGATTTTCAGAAACAGCAATGTTTTCAAATAAGTTAGTGTAATGTTCACCCAATGCAGGAGATGAAACATTATCCTTATTCACAATTGCATTATCATCGGATGAAGACGAAGCAGTATCATAATGAACATGAGAATCATGATCAGTTTCTTCAGTTGGAGCAACAAATGGAGCTTCAACATCATTGGAACTTGCAAATCTTGGAATTTCCAAATGTTCTTCAAAATAAGCACGGACTAAATCTTCATCTGGATGATCGATTGATGAAGTAAATGTATTAAATAAGCTATCGTAGTCAAACATCCAATTGGGACCTTTCCCTTGAGGAGGAGTAGTGTACCATTGATAGTCCACATGGAATCATTCCACAACATAACCAGATGTAAAATTATATACCCTTTTCTTTGGAGATGCATACCCCAAGAAATAACCTTCGATCGCTTTTTCCTCAAATTTACCCGCATCCTTCTTCAAAATTGTACAAGGACACCCAAAGGGTTCCAGGTACTTTAAGTTAGGCTTTCTATTGTTCAAGAGCTCATAACTTGTCTTCTTGAGTCGTTTAACAGTCAAAACCCGATTAAGCGTGTAACAAGCTGTGTTCACTGCCTCATTCCAGAATTTGACAGGAAGCTTAGAATCAGCGAGCATAGTTCTTGCAGCTTCAATCAAAGTTCTATTCTTTCTTTCTGCAACACCATTTTGTTGAGGTACATAAGATGCACTATATTCACGGTGAATTCCCTTTTGAACACAAAAGAAATCCAATATAGTGTTTTTGAATTCAGTTCCATTATCACTTCGAATTCTCCTCACCTTTTGTTTGTAAAGTGATTCGATTTTAGTGATAAGATTTTGTACCAAAACAGGCGTTTGATCTTTTGAACTCATAAACAAGACCCATGAGTATCTCGAATAATCATCAGTCACGACTAAACAATACCAGTCTCCAGAAATACTCGCACGATTCACTGGACCGAACAAATCCATATGAAGTCGTTCAAGCGGAGTATCAATGGAATTCAATACCTTAGATGGGTGCGATTTCTTCTTCTGTTTGCCTTTCTTACAAGCAACACAGTGATCGGATAACTTAAAATTTTTCAACGACACCACATCTACCAGATCGTTTGCCATTAAATAATTCATCTTTTGAACATGTATATGATCCATTCTTCGATGCCAAAGTACGGAGTCTTTCTCGGTTACTTTCAAGACAAAAAACGTTTCGATCAATGTAGATACTTAAGAATTCATATTCAAGACATAAATATCATTTGATCGAGGTGATCGCATGACAGCCATGTCCTTGGGAATCACATAACCCGGTTTCAGAATAAGACACTCTTTATCTGTAAATACAGTCGTGTATTGCTTATCATAAATTTGCGACAAACTTAATAAATTATGATCCACCTTATCACAATAATTAACCTTTTCAAAAGTAATCTTTCCATTCGACACATCACTTTCCTGTGTAATCATACCCCCAGAATTCCCAGCAAACGCCACATAACCCCCTTGAATATTTCTCACATTTGATAAGAGGTTGAGATTTCCAGTAATATGACGAGAACATCCACTGTCCATGATCCAGTTTTCACCAGAAATGGTCTTGGATGAACCCTACACACAAAAGAAAATGATTAGTTCAAAAAGGCAGCCCAGGCCTCGGTCTTGGGCACCTTTTGGTTTCCTTGAGAAAAGTTAATTTTAGCTGCATTCAATTGTTGTTCAGAAACTTGGGAATAAGTTACAAGCTTTCTAGACTTTCGTCTTAAGTAAGCGGCTTGAACTACATTTGAATTTTCATTTTTTCATAGTGGTTCAGTAGGAATAAACTTAGGTTTGACAGAACCATCAGTTTCATTCATATGAACTACTTTTCGAGGATGTACATCTGAAAACATGATATGAGTATCATCAGCATACGACACTGGTCATTTCAGAATCTCTTTTACTACAGGAACCGGCTTAGAATGGTGTTTGACAGAACCATCAGTTTCATTCATATGAACTACTTTTCGAGGATGTACATCTGAAAACATGATATGAGTATCATCAGCATACGACACTGGTCATTTCAGAATCTCTTTTACTACAGGAACCGGCTTAGAATGGTTCTTGATAAAAGGGTGAAGATTCTGATGGAAATTCTGGCTACAATTTCTTACAACATGACCATGTTGACCACAAAGAAAGCAACTTTGCATATCTACACGATGATGTTGAGAAGTAGTTGGAACAAATGAAACGGAATTTTGATGATGACTCACATTTTTGGTCATGCTCTTAGCAAACTCATCAGATAATTCAGATTTCTTTTTCAAGTACAAATCTAAATTAGAACAGTTCAAAAAACTTTTCAACGTGTAAGTATCGGTAGATTTGACAATTTTAACTTGTTTAGCTTGTTTAAAAACTTGCTTTGCTCTTGTCATCGGATCTGATGAAACTGATGTTTTGCATGAGCATATTGACGTTCAAGTTCACGAACCTTGGAAGTTTCATTGTAAAACACACTCTCAATCAGTTTAGGTTTAATGATACTAAGAGGAATGTCTTTTTCAGTGAACATCGTATCCATCCCCTTTAACTTAAACACACGAGCAGATGACAGCTTAAGTGCATTAGGATTTATAAAACGTAACAAATCCTCATCAGAAATTTTGGGTTTTTCTGGTTTCTTAGCCTTCACCGGTTTGTCCTGGATAAAAAGTTTCAAGGTTTTGACGATATTGATGCTAGTGACGATATCCTTGATATGGAGCCGGAACTGCTAACTAGCATGAATGCGCTAACTATGAATATGATGCCTGAAGATGAAGACCTACTTTATAACCCCCTTCATTTCGAATTAGCAAAAGCAATGTCTCCTTGCATAATATGGATTCCAAACATTCATGATCTGGATGTGAATAAGTCAAATGACTTCTCCCTAGGTCTATTAGTGAACCTTCTTTCCAGGGATTATGAAACTAGAAATATTCTTGTTATTGCTTCGACTCATATTCCCCAAAAAGTGGATCCCGCTCTAATAGCTCGATTAAATTAAATACGTGCATTAAGATACGAAGGCTTCTTCTTCCACAACAACGAAAGCACTTTTTCACTCTTTCATATACTAGGGGATTTCACTTGGAAAAGAAAATGTTCCATACTAATGGATTCGGGTCCATAACCATGGGTTCCAATGCACGAGATCTTGTAGCACTTACCAATGAGGCCCTATCGATTAGTATTGCACAGAAGAAATCAATTATAGATACTAATACAATTAGATCCGCTCTTCATAGACGAATTTGGGATTTGCGATCCCAGGTAAGATCGGTCCAGGATCATGGGATCCTTTTTTATCAGATAGGAAGGGCTGTAGCACAAAATGTACTTTTAAGTAATTGCTCCATAGATCCTATATCTATCTATATGAAAAAGAAATCATGTAACGAAGTGGATTCTTATTTGTACAATTGGTACTTCGAACTTGGAACGAGCATGAAGAAATTAACGATACTTCTTTATCTTTTGAGTTGTTCTGCTGGATCGGTCACTCAAGATCTTTGGTCTCTACCCGGACCCGATGAAAAAAATGGGATCACTCCTTATGGACTCGTTGAGAATGATTCTGGTCTAGTTCGTGGCCTATTAGAAGTGGAAGGCGCTCTGGTGGGATCCTCACGGACATGCAGTCAGTTTGATAAGGATCGAGTGACATTGCTTCTTCGACCCGAACCAAAGAATCCCTTAGATATGATGCAAAAAGGATCTTGTTCTATCCTTGATCAGAGATTTCTCTATGAAAAAGACGAATCGGAGTTTGAAGAGGGGGAAGGAGAAGGAGCCCTCGACCGGCAACATATAGAGGAGGATTTATTTAATCACATAGTTTGGGCTCCTAGAATATGGCGCCCTTGGGGCTTTCTATTTGATTGTATCGAAAGGCCCAATGAATTTGGATTTCCCTATTGGTCCAGGTCATTTCGGGGCAAGCGTTATGATGAAGAGGATGAGCTTCAAGAGAATGATTCGGAGTTCTTGCAGAATGAGCTTCAAGAGAATGATTCGGAGTTCTTGCAGAATGAGCTTCAAGAGAATGATTCGGAGTTCTTGCAGAGTGGAACCGTGGAGTACCAGACACGAGATAGATCTTCCAAAGAACAAGGCCTTTTTCGAATAAGCCAATTCATTTGGGACCATGCAGATCCACTCTTTTTCCTATTCAAAGCTCATCCCTTTGTCTCTGTGTTTTCACATCGAGAATTATTTGCAGATGAAGAGATGTCAAAGGGGCTTCTTACTCCCCAAAAAAATCCTCCTACATCTCTATATAAACGCTGGTTTATCAAGAAGACGCAAGAAAAGCACTTCGAATTGTTGATTAATCGCCAGAGATGGCTTAGAACCAATCGTTCATTATCTAATGGATCTTTCCGTTCTAATACTCTATCCGAGAGTTATCAGTATTTATCAAATCTGTTCCTATCTAACGGAACACTATTGGATCAAATGACAAAGGCATTGTTGAGAAAAAGATAACCCACGAATTTCGTGAATAGTCATCAGTGACGACTAGACAGTACCAATCACCAGCGATATTTGCATGATTCACTAGACCGAACAGATCCATATGAAGTCGTTCTAAAGGAGTATCAATGGTATTGATTAACTTAGAAGGGTGCGACTTCTTTTTCTATTTGCCTTTCTTGCAAGCAACACAGTGATCTGTTAACTTAAAGTGTTTCAAGGAAACACCTTCGACCAAGTCACTCGCCATTAAATAATTCATCTTTCGAACATGAATGTGGCCCATCCTACAATTCCATAGAATATAATCCTTCTTAGTTGCTTTAGAGACAAAACATGTTTTAATCGATGTAGATACCTTAAAGCTCATATTCAAGACATAAATATCATTCGATCGAGGGGATCACATGACAACCATATCTTCAGGAATGACATCTCCCGGTTTTAGGATTATGCACTCTTTATTAGTAAATACAGTCTTGTTCTTTTTGTCACAAATTTGCGACATACTCAATAAATTATGATCAACTTTGTCACAGTAGTTGACTTTCTCAAACGTAATATTCCCATTTGAAACTCCACCCTCTTGTGTTATCATACCACCAAAATTTCCAGAAAAAGCAACATACCCTCCTTGAATATTTCTAACATTTGTTAAAAGGTCAAGATTGCCAGTAATATGACGAGGTCCATTATCCAGTTCTCACTAGACACGGTCTTGGATGTACCCTACACACAAATTGAAAGTGATTAGTTCAAAAAGGCAGCTAAGGCCTCAGTCTTGGGCACCTTTTGAGTTTCATGTGAAGAATCAAAATTAACACAATTCAATTGTTGTTAAGCAACTTGTGAATAAGTTACAGGCCTTTTAGACTTTTGTCATAAATAAGCATCTTGAACGACATTTGAATTCACATTCTTACAAATTGGTTCAGTTGGGACAAATTTCGGTTTTACATTAACAGATTTTTCATTAACATGAATCACTTTGCAAGGATTCACATCAGAAAACATAATGTGAGTTTCATCATCTAAAGACACTGGTCTTTTCAAAATCTCCTTTATCAAAGGAACCGGTTTAGATTGGTCCTTGATAAATGGATGAAGATTCTGAGATTTTTTCAAGCCACAGTTTCTGACCACGTGACCTTGTTTACCACAGAGAAAGAAAGTTCTCATATAAGTCATCAACATGTGGAGGTGGGGCAGAAACATATGCAACCGAAGGTTGATGATAAACTCCGGCAATTGGTCCTTTATCTAAGTCATCAAATGTCACCGATTTCCTTTTCATGTAGAAGTCCATATTTAAACAATTAGAAAAACTTTGCAATGAATCAGTTCCATGAGATTTTACAAACTGAACCTTTTTAGCTGATTTTAACAATTGTTTTGCTTTTACTAAAGGATCAACAACATTTGATGTCTTAGATTTTACAAATTCTTGTTCAAGATTTTGAATCTTGGAATTTTCATTTTGAAAGACGCTTTCAATCAACTCATGCTTAATTAGATTAAGCGGAATATCTTTCTCTATGAAAACTTTGCTAACTCCTTTTAGCTTAAACACACGTCCAGTTGTAGAATCTGAAACTGGAGGATTGATAAAACTCGGCAAATCCTCATCCGAAATCTTTGGTTTTTCAGATTTCTTTGCTTTAACCTTAACTTGTTTCTCTTATTTCACTTGAGTTGTATTTGAACCATACACAGCTTCCTCAAATTCATGAGGTTCACATAAAATGTGATTCGAATGTGGAATGTCCTGATTTTTGTGTACGACTTCTGGTTCAAATACATCCTCAACGAGTACTTTCTCAACATTATTTTCAACAAAGACCTTCTTGCTTTGAATGTGACGTTTTTGTGATGAAGATTGAACAGTCACATTGTCACTATTATCAATTTTAGATTTTGTGTCAACAACCGGTTCATTAACAACAGTTTCTTCACTTCAACAAAACCTACACCTTTCTTTGAATCTTTTTGCTTACCAGATACTTCAATAATTTCGTCTAGCAAAAATGAAGAATTTCTAACTTTGCCCAATTTATTCTTCAACTCAAGAACTTCATTTTCAAGTTCTGTTATCTTGGAACGATGTTTCAAGATTTCTTGAAATTTTTTATCGTTAATTGTCATGTTGACAGACAATTCAGCTTTAAGATCATGATTACCAACAGACAATGCTTCAATTTTCTCCCTTGATCTCATTTGAGATTCTAATGATTGTCTATAAGTGTCTTTAAGTGAAGCAATTTCTTTTACCAAACTGTCATTATGTGTTTTCAAGGTTTCTAACTTAGGATTATTTGTCTCACAAACAACACAAGGCACAGTACCAGACAATTTAATAGAGTTAGAAGAAGAAGGACTAACCTCGTCGATCTTAGCCATGCAAGCACCTGTAGTTGGCTGCAAATAACAGGAATCATCAGAGTCTGAATCAGTGTCATGTAAGGCCTCGTTACCGGTGCCCTACATTTGGTGTTGGATTTACTCATAAACGCAGTTCTAAATATCAGAGTTAATTAAAACTTTCGCGGAATAATATAAACTGTCAACCATCCATTACAAACATCCGAAACTCGTCTTTTAAAAACATAACATAAAACATAGTATCAAAACATCACGACAAATCTTCAGATGCCAGCCTCTTCAGTATTGCCATGTGTCTCTCTCAAGCCAGCTGTCTCAGTCGATTAGCCTGCGTGCATACTAAAAGTCAGCTACGCTGAGTGAGTTCTAGTTAATCAGGCAACATACAATACATTCACATATTTACCTATGCACCCGAAGGTACATACCTTCCTATCATCTTACATACTTACATACTTACGTACTTTCATTCTTACACACACATTTTAAAGAGCCTTCCACCCTATAACCTTCGCCGATATTATTAGGGTAGGTTCCCTACATTCGCCGAAATTATTAGGGTCGGTTCCCTACATTCGCCGACATTGTTCGACATTATTAGGGTCGGTTCCCTTTCTAACCATACTTACCCTTCATACATACATATTTCATACTTGGCATACTACACATTAGCTTTCCTGTCGATACGTGCAATATCCGAAGATCGTTCACGTACCGACAAGCTTTCATTCACATCCAAAATATACATACATAGATAACATATAAATCATACATGGCATACACTTACCATTTAAGGTAAGTGTATTAACTATCACATCGAGTATGCACACAGCCCCGAAAACATAACAAGAAAATGGGGCTAGAAACTCACATGAATCCTGTTACGCTCTCCGTTAATCGTTATCCCCTTCTTGAGCTGTGCACGGCTAACTGTATAATATTTACATGCATAAATTAACTACTACTTCTCATATTGTATTTCTATCTGTATATAACCCACAAAAAATGGGGGTCCGGGGGCAGCGCCCCTGGCAGCGGGGTTCTAAGGGCGGCAGCCCCTAGAAGGGTCCAAGGGGCAGAGCCCTTGGATGGGGCCGAGCTGCCAGGTCAGCTTGGAAAAATTGTATTTTCATTAAATGTCTTGACACATTTTTCATTAGGATTTTAACTTACTTTCTAATTTGTTATCTCATTCTTCATAAAGTATTAAGTCTGATTCGCTATCTGATTTGTTAAGCGAACATGTCAGTGGAGAACTTATTTCAAGCAAACTTAACATCATCGAACTTATATGCAAGCGAAGTTATATACAAGCGAACTTATATGAGGCGAACTTAATTGTAAGCGTACTTATACAAGCGAAGTTAGCCACCAGCGAACTTAGCATGTAGCGAAGTTTAGCCACGAGCGAACTTATTTGGCGGAGTTGTTCAGCAACGAACTTATACTTCAGCGAACTTGGTTTGGCGAACTTGGCTTGGCGAACTTAGCTGCAGGCGAGGTTAGCTGCAGGCGAAGTTGCCCAGCCGCCGCCTCTGTTCGATCTTAATCCCCAATAATCATCTCTGTTTTAACGTGTAATTCTTGGATACGATATTAACCAAACCCATAAACGTTCTCATGTTCATTTTCGGATAAAACTTGACCCGAAAGGCATAAAGTTTAGACCTTTAAGTTCAAAACGTTCAACACTAAGTCTAGGGTTCATTTTAAACGTGTCATAAGCAGCCGCGAGTTTGTTAAGTTCGTTTCTAACTTCAAGTTTACAACTTTATGTTTCATTTTCACCCGATCTAATCTCGTTCTAAGTTTCAAGGCTAAACGTTTATAAAAACGTAAACTTTAGAATCAAAACATACCTTAACGGGTTTGTTTGGTTTCGTTTGGCATGACTATGAACTCTAGATCTTGTGTTTATCTTGTATGCTAAAGATCTAATCACCAACTAGTGCTCGCTTGGCCTCGTTCCCCTCCTCTAGCTCACGGCCGAATATAGTGGTGTAGGATGTGTGTATTTTGAGTGTGTAGAGATTTATGAAAGATGGAAATGATAGTTAGGGTTTTAGGATGGTTTAAGGGGTATTTATATCCCATAAAGCCCATGGACCTAAGGCCCATTATCCTTTTTAAACCATCTTAATTAATCCAAGTCCATGACTCTACTTTAATAACAATAATTAATCATTTAACGTACGATAACTAAACGCGAATTTCTTTATTTAATATTCGAATATTTTAGGATGTTACATGTCATTGTCAGATGAAAATTCATTCCCACTTGCATCTTGAAATCTTTCATGCATCTCAAACATAGCCAAGTTTGCTTTATTCTCGTTGCATAATAAATGTTGAGACCAATCAGTTCCATCAGCAGCAGGAAGTAAGGCTTGTGATCTCGAAGTAGACGGTTTACTACCAGATGGTTTGTCAGCATTATCACCCTTTCTGTCAGAATTTCGCGGTCCATTATATTCTTTCTTCGGTTTATCACACTCTTTTGCGAAGTGACCAAATTATTGATAGTTAAAGCACTTGACTTTCAGCTTATCAAACCCAATTTTTTTGTTCAACGTCAGTAAAGCTTTACCAGTTCTTTGCATGAATTTCTTCACTTTTCTCACGATCATTGTCATGTTCCACTTCAGATGCATAAGTTCCAAATCATCAGGATCAACTTGATCATAATCTTCATTAGTTAATTCACTCGTTGCAATTTTACTACCCATCAAATTCTCATATGAAATCATAAAAGCACAAAGAAACGAGAAGTTCTGTTCGGATTCTTTGAAGTTCACGTTTGGTGGTGGAGTGAAGTTGTTTGAAGAAGAGGATCCACTAGATTTCTCAGTGTTTCCAGTGTACCCAGATTCCATGAAACATGCATTTGGATCACTACAAGCTGAAGATCCCACATTTGCATTTTGAGTGAGAAAAGTAGTGATTGGAGTTGTAATGCTACTTAGAGGCATACTTCCTCCATAGATAGATGGATCATCTTTTGATGATTTTTGACACTTTAGATCATATTCTCTAGCTTCAATCTTTTGCATAAAATCTGAACAGTCAAACCTTCGTTTTTGAAATAATTATTTTCCTTTAAAACCATAAGAAATGTAGAATACGAAGCAGGTAAAGCATTCTTCACAATGTCAATCTTGTCACTTTTATCTGGTTCCATATTTAACTTAACCCTCTCAGGATCAGATGATTAAAACTTGTAGTCATTTCCTCAACAGTCTCTCCCTTCAATAAGTTAAAGTTTCGAAATTGAAATTTCAACATTACCTTTTTGCTTTCTTCTGTATTTCCCATACTTCTCATTTTAACATGTTGAAACAAGGAAGCACAGATCTTAATACTCCCAACTTGATGGAATATATTATCAGGTAAAGCCATAGTAAGAGTGGAGTATGCTTTCGTCTCTATCTCTAAGGCCTTCTTCTCTTCTTGGGAATACTGTGAAAATGCCTTAGGAGTAAAACCAGTAGTCTCATCACCAATCATTGGTACAGTATAAACTTCATCGAGACAATAGGAACAATCATGATGAACGGAACCAAGATGAGCACGAATACATGTTTCCCATTTTGCAAAATCACAAACTTCATCAATCTAGGACATTTGGAATAAGATCCGATTTCAGCATCAAGGTGTAACATTTGTTGCATGAGTGTGTTCTGAGAAGCCAATGCATAGAAACCAGCCATTGTAAACAAACAAGTTCAAATTAATTAAAAATCAAACTTCGAGGACCAAAAGTGAAAAATTTATAACGTACTATGAACAATAACTGTAACAAACTGTGAACAGTCACTGTGATGAACTGAGTATAACGAATCAAAGACACGAATTGATTGTTATTTGAATAACGAACATGGAACAGTACCACAACGAATTAGATTAAACGAATTAGTAACGAATCAAGGACATGTCACTAATGAATCAAGTCAACGAATCAAGTTGAGGAATCAAATTGACGAATTATGATGACGAATCAGTAATGAAATCAATGAACACGAACTAACCACAGTTGATAACGAATCAACTATAGTAAACAACGAATCAGGTTGTTAGATGGCTACAACAACCTTTGACTCATGGCATAAATTGACAACAAATATGTTCAAAAGATGATAACGAATGAGGACACGTATGTCACGAATCAAGTATAACGAATTAACTCATGTCACGAATTAACCTTAACGAATCATCTTCATATTTGAATCTTCAAATCTCAAACAACTTTTTCCAGTATTCTAGTAAATTTCCAGAATGAAGAACACACAATACCAAACACAAATCCATAATACCACCTCAAATCAACACCAAATCATCCAAGTAATGACTCAAAATACTCGTACACCAATTGTGAACACACTACACACTATCTCGTACACTTAATCAGCCAAATCAGACTACTATTAAACCAAGATCGATGCTTTATTCTGTATAAATCCAGATCCAACCAAACCCAATCCAAATCCATACCAATTATAAATTCAATCCACACACTTAATCCGTATACCTTAATCAACCAATTCATCAGTTAATTCAACTGAGTTCAACATAAACTTAATAAAGCCGAAATCAATTTGAATATACTTCAATTATTAATCCAGGAAACTAAATCAAGAGCAATTCGAACGACCGAAAGCTCTGATACCACTTGTGAAACCACGGATCAACCACATCTAGAACAAATTAACCATAGATCTAATACCGTAATAGGATCTAGTTCATAGTGATTTCTCTTAATTAGTATATATAATATGTATCAGGTGTATTAGGTATATACTTCTAATAGATTGTTAATGAAGCTTTGATCGAGAGACGAATTGGACAGAGGTTCGATACTTTAAATCAAAAACATAAATTATCAGGGGAATGAACACCCATATATATAGATGATGGACCCAATTCGTTACACATACCGTAACTAATTGGAGTCCAGTTCATTAACATTACTAACTCTATAAGGAAACATAACCAATCACTTGATTCGTTATGCCCCATTCGTCAAACCATAATCAACCAATTCATTAGTTAATTCAACTGAGTTTAACATAAACTTAATAAAATCAAAATCAATTTGAATATACTACAACTATCAATCCAGTAAACTAAATGAAGAGCAATTCGAACGACCGAAAGCTCTGATACCACTTGTGAAACCACGGATCAATCAGATCCAGAACGAATTAAACATAGATCTAATACCGTAATAGGATCTAGTTCATAGTGATTACTCTTAATTAGTATATATAATATGTATCAGGTGTATTAGGTATATACTACTAATAGACTATTAATGAAGCTTTGATCGAGAGACTAATTGGACAGAGGTTCGATACTTTAAATCAAAAACATAAATTATCAGGGGAATGAAACACCCCTATATATAGATGATGGACCCAATTCTTTACACATGTCGTAACTAATTGGAGTCCAGTTCATTAACATTACAAACTCTATAAGGAAACATAACCAATCACTTGATTCGTTATGCCCCATTCGTCAAACCATAATCAACCAATTCATTAGTTAATTCAACTGAGTTCAACATAAATTTAATAAAACAGAAATCAATTTGAAAATACTTCAACTATCAATCCAGTAAACTAAATGAAGAGCAATTCGAACGACCGAAAGCTCTAATACCACTTGTGAAACCACGGATCAATCAGATCTAGAACGAATTAACCTTAGATCTAATACCGTAATAGGATCTAGTTCATAGTGATTACTCTTAATTAATATATATAATATGTATTAGGTGTATTAGGTATATATTAGTAATAGATTATTTATGAAGCTTTGATCGAGAGACGAATTGGACAGAGGTTCGATAATTTAAATTAAAAACTTAAATTATCAGGGGAATGAACACCCCTATATATAGACGATGGACCCAATTCGCTACACATGCCATAACGAATTGGAGTCCAGTTCGTTAACACTATAGACTCTATAAGAAAACATAATGAATCCCTTGATTCGTTATACCCCATTCGTCAACATTCCATGACGAATGGGAACATACATAATGAACTACAAGCCCATTTGTTAAACATCCTTAACGAATAGGTGTTACATTAAGTGAACTGTCTAGTTCGTTAAACATCCTTAACGAACTAGCATTACATTAACGAACTAACTATTAAACATAAATATCTTTTTAATTATAATAATAAATAAAAAAATGATAAATACAAAGACTCGAGACGTCAAAACCGTGCACTAACACCTCTCATCCCTTATTTTTGTTAATTTGTCATTTAAACATTTATCACAAGAACAATTTTCATAAAAATATGTTTCATTCGGTTGAAATTCAGAGTTATTTTGAAAAATTATTGTTACATAATACCCACATTTTCAATCTCATCACTAATATCTTCCACCACCCCCTCAACAAACTGTGGTGTCGGATTAACTTGAACACTAGAAATTTCAAAATTAGGTAAAAGATTTACAGCATTGATATGCATGTTGTTCCCCTTCTTTAAGCTCGAGTTGTTTTTCTTCGAATTCACCATATCGGTTGCAAGTTAACCCATTTGAGTGGTCAACGATTGGATGGCTTTGTCATGGACTTCATCCTTTTCCATGCGCACTTCGTCTAGTTGATTTCTCCTTTGCATGTCTTGTTGCATCGTCATTAACATGTCCATGACTTCATTCCTACGTGAAGAACTTTAACCCTAAGACCCACTTTGACCACTTCCCGCTTGTTGAAATTGACTTTGAAAACCATGATTTGCATATTGTTAATGAGGAACAAAATTTCCTTGAGAAACCCCTTGAAAATTCGGATTGGATTGGGTGGCCGGATTCCCATAACGAAAATTTGGATGATTTCTCAACCCGAGGTGGAAAGTGTTTGAGTTCATGTTATAGTTTCTACCACCTCCCCCTTAACCTTGAGTCGCATTCACTACCTCCACTTGTTCTTGTCCCATCATACACACATCCGCTGCGTGACCCAATTCATTACAATTTGTACAAACATCAATTACTTGATTAGTGGTTTGTACCCATCCATATTGCACGGCCTGTACTTGCGGTCTTCCAATTGCTGGCCTTGCTCTTCTTCCAGTTTGAACCTTTCTCTTTGCTGTGACCGCTATTTTTTCCAAAAATTCTCAATCATCTTGTTCATAATTAGTACCACATGTACCATTTGTGATCGACCTCAAATCTCGCTCATCTTCCAAGCTCAACCCCTTATGAAAAGCATTCAACAATTCCCAAATAGCAATACCATGGTAAGGACAGTTTGTAAGTCCCGAATCTGGATCACTACAATATGATATCAACTAAACGAGTATTGGTGCGGAATACCAACACTCGGTGACTCAAGAACACGAATAAGAACAGTAAAAGTAACACGGAATTGCTTCAAAACACACGTATATTATTGAATACGTCGGGTGCTTAAGCACTTACAATGATCAATCACAATATTAGGAATGAACAACCTTTTACCCTATACATCATATCTCTATATATAGGGATAACAACCAACAAGGCCGGCCCAACCAACCAAGAGCCCACCAAGAACACATAAGTGTTCTCAGTTTACATGTAACCCGCACTCCGAGCCCAAAATCACTAGATTAAGTACAAACCACAAAACCTTGGCCCAACAATCTCCCCCTTGATTTGTAGCTTTATCTTTAATCTTGCTCCATGTAATCAATGTCCGAATCCTTCAAACCTCCATCCCAAAACTTGTTATTGATGATAGATGCTACCATGCTTGTGTATTCTTTGGCGGCTGTTTCAAAAATACCATCAGCAACAATCTGAAACGAGCTGAGTGTCTTGATATCCTTCTCATGAAATTTCAACAGATCCTTAGGGTCAACAAAACGATATTGACCTTTCCCCTTTTGTAGTTTGACAACAGCTGTGGCAGTAAAAGAATCATAGAACCAGAATCTCATGTTATCCAACGTACCATCGGGAATGGCACCTGGTATGGGAATGTAAGTAGCTTTCTTTGTGGGAGGCCATATCACATTTACCATAGTTTTCCCAGTTCTTGGATCCAAGACTCCTTTGGCTTTCTTCAGGAAGGATTCGGCAGTAGTCATGTGTGGAAATCCTCTATCAACATGACACTTTAGAAAATTGAAAAAATCTGTTCCTCTTTTGTCATTTGATGAATTGGTAAATGGAGCATTAATTAAGTCACTCAAATCAACTTTAGTCCAAGAACCAAAGTCTTTCATCTTTTTATAGTACTCCATTGTTCCTGAATTTCTCTTAACCCACCACATATTCTTATTTGCATCGAAACCCCAGGATCAAACTCAGATCGATCACCGTATTTATCAGAGAATCCCTTTTGAAGCGTAACAACATATCTCTATGGGTGATCTGAAGATACAACATTCTGATCTGAGTTCTTCATTACCAGCAACTTCTTCTTTCCCTTTTCAAGTAGTTTCTTCTTAATTCTGTCAGATTTTTCTTTTGTGACAGATGGTGCATCCAAGTACTGGTTTAAGGACTCTGATTCTTCTTGTCGACTAACACCAGTGTTATTGTCTGGATGAACATGAGAATCTTTGTCTTGATCAGCAGTGGGAGTTTGATATGCCATATCTTCATTACTTTTGAACTCATCTCCAAATTTCTGAACTAGCTTTCGTTGGAGAACGAGATACATAGCTGTCAAATCTCCCATGCCGGACTGCAACTCTTTAATCTTGGAATCTTTATCTGAGTTTCTAGCCTCAAGTTCCTGAATACGGATATCTTTAATTACTGAATCCTGCTCTAGTTCAAATACACGACGTTGTAGAGCCTGAACATCCACAGGAGCATTCTCAAGAACCACTTCTTTTCCCTTGTTCTGAAAATAATTTTCCTGCATAACAAGGATTTGAGCAACCTTTTCTGATACACCTGAGCTCTACTGACCTTGATCAACTTGACCGGATGATCCAGAGGGAATGTCTGCAGTATCAGTATGTGGAATATCTGTTTCAAAATCAAAATCATCACCGAAATCACTGGACAACAACTCCATAAATGATGGCTCAGTAGTAGGTGAAACTGGTTCAGTTTAAGATTCTGGAGCATGCGATTCAGGTTTGTCGGTGTGTTGTTGAGGGCTGGTGGTTGATTCTGGTGCTGGTGTGAGTGTTGGTGTTGGTGTAACTATGTTTGTGTCGACTTCACTATCCAACTCGCTCAATATCGAATCATCCCTTTTTCGTTTACGATGAGTGAGATCAGCAGTTGGTTCTTCAACATAGTCTTCCTCAGTGTTTTTAGTAACTGTCTGAGGAGGCTTCAGAGTAGTTGACTGAAATAGGACTTTAGCAGCTTCGAGGGCTTTTAATCTTTCATAATCTGTAAGAGTACTTGGTTAACGGTGCTCTTCTTCATTTTCCTCATCATCGGAAATTTCAAATGTAGCAGCACGTGGTTGAGCGGGTGCCACATGTTCGTCAGCAACCTGAGCTACGATGGCTCAGCTTCGGTCTCAGCAAAATGACCGAATTTTACCAATGGTTTCAATCCCTTATAAACCACTTTGGCTCCTTTTCTTGACTGCTTCATTAACCCAAAGGAATTAGGTCCCATAGATTTCATATCCAAAGTCTCAACAGATTTAACCAAGTCGGTGTAATGAGAATCAAAAATCATCTTTAAAAACCTTGGAAACATCAAGAACATCTCCTTCTTCTTTGCCCTTAGATTGCTCATCATTTCATTGAAAACGAACTTGGAATAGTTGTAATTCCAACCCATGATCAGAGCAGCAACGGCAGGCATTTGGGTGGGACTGATTTCATCTGAACCTCCCTTTCTTCCCGAGATACATGTAAAGAACGTGTGCAATAGGTATCTCCAGTAAGGGTGAAACAACTTCTTGATTGCCGGTGGATGAGTGCCTTCATACCCCATTCTTGTAAGAACTTCAGTGATTTCAGCTGCAGAGTACTCTGTTGGGTAGTCGGGTTGATCCCCAAACAAAAGTACCTCTCTGATAATGGCTTCAGTAACAATAACCGGCTTCGTCTGTATTTTGGAGTCGATTGAAATAACCCCATCTGCCCCTTGAGAATTGATCTTTGCATTCTTCCAGAAATCAGTAACCATCTTCTTGCAAATGACAGGATTCTCACGAAGGGCATGAGAGATCCTACAAGTATTGAGTCCAACAATCATCGACTAGAACTCCTTGTGAGACAATGGTGGATCATACAGGTGACCAGCTATATTATGAGTATCTACAAACTTTAACGGGTTTTGATCAGCCATATCTGCACCAAACATAGCAAGTTAGATATCAACTAGATTGGCTTGATAGTGTTTAAGAATTTTCTTTGGGCCCAGATCAGGTTATGGCCCAAATCTTATATTGGAACCAAAAGAAAGTATTTGACGGCCCAAGTTCACAGCCAGGAATAGGTTTGGGCCCTAACAGAGAGAGTTAGGCCCAAATAGAGAGATCTCGGTCAACATGCGGGTTCTCGGTCTCCCTATGGTTTTCGGTCAGTAATGGTCAATGAAAATTGGCCGAGAACTGAGGTTCTCAGTCAACATTTAACCGAGAACAAGTGGTCTCTGTCAAGACTTGACCGAGAACAATGTTTTCTGTCAAGTTAAAGGGTTCTTGGTCAACCAAAGTCAACCGAGAACTTCTTTGACAGCTGGGGACAGAGAACTCTTGGGTTTCCGCATTGGGAAACGTGCATTCATCTTCAATCACCGAGATCCCCACACAAACCACCATTAAACCTGCAACATCTTGTTTAATGCATTAGCCAAAAACCCTAAATCAAAACCAACATTCCCATCAAAGCCCTAATAACTCATAAATCCAATTTCTAATTAAACTCAACCATGAAATCAGCTCATGGTAACACTAAGATAGTCCTCAGTAGCATATAAGACTCATTTGATCTTGTCTAGTACCTACTAGTCAACAACGAACACTTTAAAATTGTGATTAGTGAGGAAGATTTTGATTTCGGCAGAGATGATTAAGTGAGATGATTTCGGTTGAGATGATTAGAGGGTTTGTAATTTGTATAACAGTAAAAGTGAAGAGAAGAAACCCTTAAAATATTTATACCAAACTCAGTGGGCCGAAAACCCTTAATGGGCTCAAATAAGGCCGATAACAGTCAAAAGCCCAATTAGGTTCATGATCCAACAGAAGAGTGACCCAAATCTTTCAATCCAAAATTAAGAAAACTTAATTTACACGAGCATTTCGAGGAGAGTAATTTCGAGGTAAAATAATAGGATTAGGCAAAACAAAATAAAATAAATAAGATAAAATCAAACAAAATCAAAACAAGAAAGGTAAATCCACACAATAATGAAAGACAACTCCCCTTATTATTTTTTTAAGTCGAGATCAAATTTCAGTTCTACGTAAAACTGCCGCACTTTTATGAAAAGATCCGAACATGGAATCATATCGTTTAAGAGGTTGTCACAAGGATTCATGTTCAGCGTTATTATGACATTAAGAGACAGATTGATAGCGTGTATCCCATACTTAGTATGATCTTTCATCGCATCAGTGATATGATTAAGGTTCAGTTAGGCATAAAGCTTAGATGGACATCACTCATGGACCAGTGATGCCTTCTATCTCTTCTCAAAGCATATTTGGCTTTCCCCAAATCACCCCAATTTGACTCCAACCCCCTAGTGCTTGATCATAAGATTTTATACAAAGCAGGCTTAGTTTTTAAGGTTGAACGTTGGAGTTAGTGCCAGTAAACTGACATGCCTTTCATTCGAGACATGACAGGACTTACTTGTGTGCCCCCATCTCTGTAGTTCTAGTTTGACCCTTTAAGCCGTGAAAATGAAATAACTTAAATAGAAAATAAGTAACTGCAACCACAAAGCATTTTAAGAAAACTCACAAGCATATTAAATTTTGTTGTTCCGACCGGTTTTGTAAATAAGTCCGCCACATTATTATCGGTGTGGACATGTTCAAGATGAATCAATTTTCTATCGAAACAGTCACGAATAAAATGAATTTTAATATCGATGTGCTTGGTTTTAGAATGTTGGACTGGGTTTTTTACAATAGCAATAGCCGCATCATTATCACAGAAAATGGGAGTGTCAAGAAATTCCAAACCGTAATCCAGCAACTGGTTTTGCATCCAGATAACCTGAGAGCAGCAAGCGGATGCGGAAACATACTCTGCTTCGGCGGTTGAGGTGGACACTGTTTGTTGTTTCTTACACTACCATGAGATGAGACGATCTCCGAGAAACTGGTAACTGGTTGACGTGGACTTCCTGTCAATGTCATCTCCACCATAATTTCTATCAGCAAAAGCATAAAGATCAAATTCTGATTGTTTGGGATATCAAAGACCTAACTTCGGTTGTCCCTTCAGATATCTAAAAATACGTTTAACAGCAATTAAATGAGAGAGTTTAGGATTGGCCTGGAAGTGAGCACATTGGCAGACTGCAAACATGATGTCAGGACGGCTAGCTGTGAGATACATCAGAGACCCGATCATCGATCGATAGTATGTTTGATCTACGGGACTCCCTTCGGGATCAGATGATAATAGCTGTCTTTCTGCCATTGGAGTATTAGCACTCTTGGAGTCTTGAAGCTCAAACTTATCCAGCATATCTTCCACATACTTTCCTTGATGCAACAAAATTCCTGTCGGACTTTGGCGAACCTGTAAACCCAAAAATGTTGTCATTTCACCCAACGAGCTCATCTCAGATCTTTTCTTCATAACACCCTCAAATTCTTTGCACAAATCATCACTGGTGGAACCGAAAATGATGTCATCAACATATATTTGGACCAGAATCAAATCCTTTCCGACAGTTTTTCGGAACAAAGTTTGATCAATCGTTCCCCGCTTGTAGTCGAGGTCAAGAAGGTGTGCGGTCAGTGTAGCATACCACGCTCGTGGAGCCTGATGTAACCCATACAGAGCCTTATCTAACTTGTAAACATGATTTGGTTTCTTAGAGTCAACGAAACCCGGTGGATGATCAACATAAATTTCCTCTTTGACCTCACCATACTAAAACGTTATTTTAACATCCATCTGATATACTGTGAAACCCATATACGATGCATAGACCAGAAAAAATCTAATTCCCTCAAGTCTAGATACTGGAGCATAGACCTCTGTGTAATCTAACCCTTCAACCTGACGAAACCCACGAACTACCAGTCGTGCCTTATTACGAACACTAACCCTGGTGTCATCCTGCTTGTTTCTAAAAACCCATCTTGTATCAAGAGCTTTCTTTCCTTCTGGCAGTTTAGCCAATCTCCATACCTTCAACTTTTCAAACTGATTCAGTTCTTCATGCATAACATCAACCCAACTAGGTTCTTGAAGGGCCATTTCAACATTCTTTGGCTCGATTTGAGATATGAAACAGGAAAACATACAACTGTTTATGTGTCCGATCTGACTTTTGGTGGACACACCTGCTTCAATGGGACCTATGATGTTTTCAATCGGATGATTCTTTTGGGTTCTTGATGGAATAAGCTGATTAGAAACATCACTGTTAGGTTGAAGATTTGTTACGTTCTCCCCGGAATCAATAAGGGGGTTTTTCCATCCAGACGTTGATGTACTGTGAAAGTACGAGGTGCCGGCAACGTATTCATCTGGAATGGCGTCGTGAAACAGTGTGCTCTCCAATATCTGATGAAGGGAACTCTCCCCCTCAACATTTGCAGTATTCTCAGACGAGATTTGTGAATAATCGGTCTCTAAAAATTGTTTAGGTTGATTATCGGTTGTGGTCGAAGCACTAGTTGGCTCAATAGCCACATCATCCAATAATGGAGAAATATGAGACAGTGATGAAGAACTGTCTCGTGTAACTTCCACTGTGGAACCACCTTGAGAGTCTGTGTTGATGACTGGAAATACATTGAAGGGCTTGAAGAATTCATTGTAGTCGAATAACCAATCGGGACCGACACGAGCGTCAGTCTCATTTTCTTCTAGCCAATGAACTTCATAAGACTCTAGAATCTGCTTAGTTGACTTGTTGTAGACCCTATATGCTCTATTTCCCGCATATCCCACGAAGTAACACTCATCCGCTGCGGCCCCAAATTTAGTAGTGGTTTCTAGACTTAGTACTGTGCACGGACAACCGAAAGCTCTGAAATGTGCGACAGTGGGTTGATGACCATAAACAATCTCATACGGAGTCTTCATCTTGGACTTATTGATTATCACTCGGTTCTGAACATAACAGGCCGTATTGATGGCTTCTGCCCAGAAAAACAGTGGCAATTTTGAGTCACATAACATCGTTCTTGCTGCCTCGATTAGAGTTCTGTTTCTTATTTCAGCAACGCCATTTTTTTGCGGTGTCCTTGGAGCGCTATACTGACGAAGCACCCCCTTTTCTGAGCAAAAATGATTCAGAACTGCATTCTTAAATTTCGTTCCATTATCACACCGGATTCCTTTCAGCTTTAGGTTCAGTTGATTCTCCATTAACACCACAAACTTCTTGATCAAATCTGCAGTTTCACTCTTATTTGACAAGAAAAATACCCAGGTAAAACGTGAGTAGTCATCAGTAATAACAAGACAGTAAGAGCTATGAGACAAACTTAAGACATGGACTGGCCCAAAGAGGTCCATATGAAGTAACTGAAAAACTGATGAGATGGTATTAATTAACTTAGGCTTGTGAGATTTTCGATGATGTTTACCCAAAGCACAAGCAACACATTTTTCAACAGTCACAAAATCCTTGATTGGTAAGCCACGCACTAAATTGATTTTAGCAAGACGATTTAGATTTTTTGTTTTAGCATGACCAAGCCGACGATGCCAAAGCATCGCATTATGTTCTGACACTTTTGAAAACAAGCAGATTATTTCGTCAGGAACATTTTTGTTCATGTCAATCACATAAGCATTATCTTTTTGTTGTGATCGAACAAGAATCCATTCTTCTGGTATGATTATACCAGGTTTCAGAATTAAGCACTCCTTTTTAGTAAAATGAGTTGAAAAATCTTTGTCACAAATTTGTGACACGCTTAAAAGACTATGCTCAATTCTGGAACAAAATTAACATTTTCAAATTTCAACACACCGTTACTTACAGTACCCTTTTGAGTGATCTTTCCTTTTTCTCCTCCCGCAAAGGACACATACCCACCATTAAATGTTTGTATGTCATGTAGTTGGGTAATGTCTCCTGTCATGTTTCTGGAACAACCACTATCAACATACCAAGGTCTGATGATATTCCTCCGTGGCTGTCCCTGCACGAAACGCGGGATTAGTTAGTTTTTGGAACCCAGTCCATACTTACACTGGGTGACCCTGATCGTCTACAGTTGTCACGGATTGACATGACATATCCTTTTGATCATCAAAAATAGATTTTGTTGATTCTTTGGCCAGAGATTTAGGCAACCATCTATGTCTGTGAGACTTGGAGTTATATGTACGAATGGTTGTCGTAACCTCCGGCGATTTGGACGTGGGAGGAGACGAATTTGCACGTTTATCCTGTTTGGGCTTAGCCTTAGTTTTTATATTTGAGTTTGACTTTGAAACATCCTTTCGGAATATTATTTTGTATATGTTCGGTTTGGTCTGATAAGGACTAAACCTGCCGGACTTATTTCGATTCCAATCATCGTCAAAGGAACTAGCTGGACAATGCCTGAATTCTTGTCTGAACGTATTATGATGCACATAAGGCATATTCCTTTGATAAAATCCGTAGTAGGGAATGTACGGACGATGTGGATAGTTTCTGGCAATATGACTAGGAGTGCCACAGTTAAAACATGTCTGACGTTTTGTGAAAAATTCATTTTGGGCAACTCCTTGTCTGGACTGGTTGTGTGGACCAGTTTGCTTAGATTTGCAAGAATTCATGTTCCCATTTTTGAACTTATCACCTTGTTTGTCATTAGAGCATCCCTCCTTGACAAACTTAGGTGCAACATATTTTTCTGATGTTTTTGAATTTTTTGAAATTAGTTTTATCTGAAACCATACTATTAGAGGTTAAAGTTTCAACCAAATCAACCACACAAGTATCCTTGCTCTTTAAAACAGAGCCCACACAAACAGTCGAAATAACATAATTCAAAACAGGAGGTTCTAAAGAAACATTAGAAATAAAATTATTATCAAAATCAAAACTAGGGTCGTCATCCACATCAGTCCACTCCTTCACAATTACTTTTTCTACACATGAAGTAGACACGTTAGAATCATTCACACTTGAAGTAGATGGACCGGTGTTTGTAGAGTCGGTCCCCTCACCCTTATCTTGTTTACCATACTTCATGTCTTTTATCTTTTCCTCCTGTTCTTTGGTAACAGGGGTAGGGACATAATTGTGGTTGTAAGGTGGGGGAACTTGACTGTATCCTATTCCCTAACCTTCATTTTCTTTCCACCACAATTGGTTTTCAATCATTGAGTTAACTACTTTACTGGAACCATCGAATTTTTTAAAATCAAGTTCAGCCTTTTCAAACTTGCTAGTTAGATTCAAAATTTCTAACTTGGAGGCTTCCAGTTTAGCAGTTAACTCAGCAATTTCTTGTTTAGCATCACGATGGTGACAGCTCTTTATGCTAAAATCAGACTTAAGTTTCTTAATGTCCTTATTAAGAGATTCAATTTTGTCTAAAAATCCCTTTTCATTTTTCTTAAGTTTAAAATTCTCTGATTTTATTCTTTCCATATCTCTACTTAGACTGTCATTATGAAGTTTACACATTTCTATTTTCTCACCACAATTTAAGGAACATGGTTGAAAGCGTACCTCAGATGAATCAGGAGAAGTGAACGCCATGTATGCAAACTGGAGCTCCTTGACCTTCTCCTCAGCAATGTTTTCTTTTTCAAGATCTTCAACAGTTGCGAAATTTGCAGTCTGATTTCCAATGTTTAGTGCAGCCATCTGACCTTCCCAAGAGAACGTCTGAGCAACCATTCCTCTTTCACCATTACCCGAACTGCCTCCAACTTCACCCTGAGCATTTCCAACTAGAACCAATGCCTTTTCCGTATTTCCATCTTTAGCTGGATTAGTGCATTCATGAGCAAAATGACCCGGCTTGTGACAGTTGTAACATCTGAGGGTCTCTTTGTTAAAAACCCACCTTTTGGTTATTAGGAATGTTCTAATTATATCTACACGTCCTCTTAGTAAACTTCTTAGCACGGAAGACTTCATAGGCAATTTGCCATGAGATGTCCATTTCTTCAACATCATCAGGATGAATCTGATCTAGTTCAGGAGTAACCACCGGTTGAACCAAGTCTCCGGCCAGAAAAGCATGATAACAATTCATAAATCCCGCCATTAGAGCAATATTCTCTTGAGTTTCTTTAGGTATAGTGGGAATCTGGCTGGAGTTTGGACTGCGAGTGGTTTTACCAGAATCATTTGTTGACTGACTAGACTTTGTGAAAAAGATAGGTGCTGGATTTGGTGAGTTGGATGATGATGATTGACCGAGAGTGGACGAAAACATCTGAAAGTTTCCCTGTGGTGTTTGTTGAGTAGGCTTGAACAGTGAAAAGCTATTTTGAGACATAAGAGCACTGTTGGAAGCAACGTTATATCCCACAGCACTATAAGAACTAGCGTGATTTATTGCCCGCTGCTTATCGTCTATATCACAGGCTTTAATGGTGGCTATCATTTCATTCATGCTCATTCTGTTAAGATCCTTGGTCTTCTTGATAACTGCAACATTCATGTCCCAATTTTTCGGCAGAGAGTTCACCAACTTGTTGTTAATTTCTGAGGTTTGCAGAAATATTCCTGCAGTTCTCATTTCAG
Source organism: Bidens hawaiensis (assembly GCF_021521415.1). Classification (NCBI taxonomy): domain Eukaryota; kingdom Viridiplantae; phylum Streptophyta; class Magnoliopsida; order Asterales; family Asteraceae; genus Bidens; species Bidens hawaiensis. The sequence continues at coordinate 33,781 of NW_027493990.1, read as the reverse complement.
TTACGAGAGATATGAACCTTTGAAGTTGGGATTCCAATGTCTCTCCCAAGACATTATTGAACATATTAAACTTTTGTCGCTACTACAGATCTTGGCGACTTCTCTTCATATCCTCATTTCCTTCATAAACCTCTATCAATGCGGCCCACAATTCCTTAGCTGTTTGGAGTTCTCTAAACTGAAGGGCAATCTCGGATGAAAGTGCAATGGTTAGAGTTGAAAGAGCTTTCTCATCTTCTTCAACCTTAGCAAAATCATCATCATAGTCAGCAACCGACTATACAAGAACCTCGTCTGAATTCTCCCTTTGATAAGTGATCCTTTGAGGTCCCCTCACAATGATTCTCCAAATTTTCGCATCTTTCATTTTGGCATAGTGTTCAAAACGGAATTTCCATTCACTGAACCCCTCGTGGGATAACAAACGGGGTATGCGAGTAGCAGTGCCCATGATGGACTCAATTTCTTGGTGAAGTGACGAATTGATGGAACTGCTGCCATTAGTTAACTGGGCCATTCTAAATTAAATCCAAATAAGATTAAGTCCAATTAGAGTTTTAAGTCTAGTTAAAAATCCAAGTCCAATACAAAGGGGCCCAACACAGTAGACTGGGCTGAGAGTATAATGGAATACGTTGACCGAGAACTAAGTGTTGACCAAATCGTTGACCAAGAACTCAGGTATTGAACAAAGATTGACCAAGAACACAAGTGTTAACTAAAGATTAACCGAAAACTCAATTGTTGACCAAAAATTGACCGAAAACCCTCTCTGTTGACCAATTCTTTGACCGAGAACACTAATTTGCCGAGAACACTAATTTGCCGAGAACACTAATTTGCCGAGAATACTATTTTCCCGAGAACAATAATGAGCCGAAAACTATGATAGGCCGAGAACTATTGTTTTTTTAAAACTACAGGAGTCGAAAACCAGAGAAAACTTCAACTGAATTGTAACAACTTTCCAACTAAAGTGGGATTCGATTTAAATTTTTTCAAATCAAACCAAATCTTTATCCAAAAATAGACAAGTCTTCTTCTCCGAATACTGCCTCTTTACCAAACCTTGTAAATAATATCCTCGAATCGTTGATATCACAAAACGAGCCTAAATTCGTCAAAGGCTCTGATACCAATTGTAAGTCCCCAATCTGGATAACTACAATATGATATCAACTAAACGAGTATTGGTGCTGAATACCAACACTCGGTGACTCAAGAACACGAATAAGAACAGTAAAAGTAACACGGAATTGCTTCAAAACACACGTATATTATTGAATACGTCGGGTGCTTAAGCACTTACAATGATCAATCACAATATTAGGAGTGAACAACCTTTTACCCTATACATCACATCTCTATATATATGGATAACAACCAACAAGGCCGGCCCAACCAACCAAGAGCCCACCGAGAACACATAAGTGTTCTCGGTTTACATGTAACCCGCACCCCAAGCCCAAAATCACTAGATTAAGTACAAACCACAAAACCTTGGCCCAACACAATTCTTAATTATCATGTTAAACCTCTCAAATTCTTCATGGAACATCTCACCATGTCGTTGTTGGAAAGTTCTCAAACTTCGTCTTTCATCATTGGTCTTTTGAGCCATGTAAAATTCTTCCAAAAATATTTGTTGCGTCTCGTCCCCAAGTATAAATGGTTGCGGAAGGCAAAGTGTAAAACCATCTCTTCGTTTTATCTTAAAACGAGAATTGAAAAAGAACCAACTTAACCTCATCCGATGAAAACCCTTGACCCCCAATCGAGTTGCAAATTGAGTCATACGCCTTCAAGTGAAAGTAAGGTTCCTCTATTGCTAGACCCTTATACTTTGGAAGACTTTGGAGGGAATTGGTTCTCACCTCAAATGTTCTCCCATGTTGCTTATGAGAAATAACGACCGGAGATGGATTATTAGTGATGACCGGTCGAAAGTGAGATCACCCTTTACCATCTCTCTTGCATGCCTTCTTGGTACCCCCATTGGTACTCTTGGTTGACCCGTTTGCCTATAAATAGGCCTTGGAGGTGCAAATTGCTGAAATTGTGGTTGTGGCATTTGTTGTTGCCCTTGTGGTTGAACTTGTTGTTGATGAATGAACGGTGGTGGTTAAACTTGTTGAACAACCGGTGGAGGTTGTCTATTGAGTTCTTGCACTGGTTCCGTTTGTTGCCTTTGAGCATAAGCAACATTCCCTTGATTCACCCTTTGACTTCCATCACCCCCCCCCCCCCATGTAGTAATCTTCCACTTCGTACTCATCAAACTCTTCGTCAAACCCATCACCATAACCATCACCTTTTGTTCTTGAATATTGCATATATGGTGGTGGTTGATATTGGTAGCTAGATTGTGGTTGCTGAAAAATTGGTTGTCGGTTTTGTTGGGATGATGATGGATCAAAAGTAGAAAAATATTGGAAATAGGTGCCAATGTTGTTGATATTGAGTAAGTTAATTGAGTGTTCATAGGCTCGATTTTGTAAGTTGGTTTTACTTCACTCGATGAAGTAGGTATGGTAGTAGTAATTGATATGAGCTAAATTAGACAAACTTTTATATTAATATTTCTTACACTTTTAGTTAGCTTTTAGCTAGGTTTTTACCGAATATTACTCAAGTGACTCATATTTATGTTTTTAAGGTTTTTAAATATAACGAGCTAAAATGGAGTATCTTAACTAAACTTGAAATCGACGAGTGAAACTTTAAAGAATTTTATTATTTAATTTCTTCGAAACTAATTTTATATAAAGAAAATGATTTTGTTTTTGATGGTTTCTTAATATAGTTAACGAAATTAGAATGTAGAAAATCAAAGTGGATGTGGATTTTAGGTCTTGAAGTTTTATTTTTATTATATAGGCTAACAAGTAATGATACTGGTCCAAGGAAGTTGAGCACAATTATAACAACAAATCAATAATTATAAAGTTTTGGTTAAAGGGCCTTACGTGAGTTAAGTGGGCCGAACATTATAACGTTAAGCAAGAGAGGAATATAAAAAGAAAAGGTGTGACCCAATTTTACGGAGGATAACCCTACGAATGGAAAAAAAAAAAGAGACAGTCGTAAGCAAGTTTTTTATTGTTCAATTTATTTGATCTATCGCAAAGAAGAATATTATAAAGAGAAAAAGGCCTTTGGTTCAAGTAGAGATCGTTTTGGTTCAACACCTACTCAACCAAGCATCATTACTATTCGGTTTAAATTTATTATTTTAATAATGAGCTTGGTTGTTGAATTTAATTATTTTTTTTTTATTTTAAGATGCTAGGCTAAACTTATTAGACTGTCTAGGCTTGTGATGAACCATTGTTGAAGTTTTATTTTATTTGAAATTTGCTTTTCGTTATGGTTTTATAATTCAGTAAACTATTTGATTTTATTTGATTGATGTGTATGTGCACTTGATTTTGTATGTTCTAGTTTTGTTATTCCACATTATCCTTGGTGATTGTTTCATATGATAGGATTTTGTTAGGTCATCTACTGTGTGTTTTTGACTAGTTTATGATTGAATTAGAATAAAATCATAGGAATAATATTATTAGTCAAACGAATAAAAGTGTGCTGCTAACCTAAAAAGCTGTAAGGTGATAGGTTTTTGCTAGATCTTTGTTGATTGAGATTTCTAGATTTAGTTCTTCGTAAGGAGTCCGTCTAGGTTTGATTAATTAATATTGTCTAGCGAGTCAATTAAGTCCGTCAAATTACCTTTGATTTCTGCGCTGTAAGGTAGGATTTCACTATAAAGGTACTCTATCATAATTAATTAGATAACCGTTAGGAAGTTTAATTCATAAAGTTGGTGAGTCTTAAAACTTGTTAGAAATCCATAGGCGTCTTCTTGAAGTGTCAAGGGTTCTGTTCAGGTTTTCTTTTAAGTGTCTATTTTACGATCCCAATTCCATAACTATTATTTTCCAACTATTTGATAACTGAAACTTTTGGGATTCTAGCCTAGGTGGTTTTTCATAGTCATTTGACTTAAACTTATAAAAAATATTCTTTTTTTTTTCTTGTCTTTTATTAATTAGATTTTAATATTAGTTTAATTAATAGTATTATAATAAACCCCCCTTAATATATAAAAAATAGTCGTGTCAGTTTGTCGAGTCTAATTAGTTAATGAACGTGATTTAAAGAGTCTCATGGGTTCGATATCCGGACTTAGCTTTACTAGAGTCGATCGGTTCACTTGTCGGTTAGCAGTTTAGTCGAGTTTTAAGAGTCTAGAATTATTACTTAGTGTCTAGACTAGCGCAATTTAGTTAATAATTATTAAACTACTTTTAGCACATCAAGTTTTTGGCGCCATTGCCGGGGACTCTAGGCGATTGCGTTGTTAGCTTTGATTGGACTTACTTGCTATATACGTGCTATTGTGTTTTTGCTTTTGTGTTTTTTGGGTTTTAGTTAATTAGATTTTTACGTGTTTATTTTTTGCTTTGAGTCGTAGGTGTCTAATTGTCTGTGTCTTTTTCTTGTTTAGATTCTTGTAATTATGTGTGAAATTTGTAATGGACCTCACTTTACCATTAAATGTCCATACTATAGTAACATTAATTGTGATACGTGTGGTGATCCTCATTTACACTATGATTTTCCATACAAGGGTTCTCGCTTTATTTGTTATAGATGCGCTGGTTGTCATATGGCTCGTGCATGTCCATATAATCGTACTAACCCACATGTGCAGCAACAGTCTTATCTTTCACAGGGGTCCACATCATATTTTTATAACGAACCGGATCGGGGATATCAATACAAACATGGGCAAGATTATGGTCAACATTCCCAGAGCAACCCCAACAGGGGTGACAAGGCGTATATGAATAAGATCGAGGAGTCGTTGGCCCGAGCATTAGAGAAAGATGCCCAATACCAACAAACATTAGCTGAACATGATGTTATACTAAGAAATCAAATATCTGTTTTTGCAGGTCTCCAAGATGTTGTTAACGAAATCTCTAGAAAACTGACAAAGGTGGAAGAAGGGCCAAAGCAGATCTCCCAATGCGTGTACGAGTCAGATAGCGAATTAATCCGAGAAACCGAAGAGGAGAGTGTGCAGCTGGAGGAACAACCGACACCTGGTTATAAGTATGATTCGGAAGGCAACTATTTGAGATACATGAATTGGTTGGGCGATTTATTCTCGATTTTTCCAGAAGAAGGGAAAGAGCCAATCATGGAATATGTAGATGAAGAAGAGGAGCTCATACAGGATACAGAGACACGAGTGGCTGATGAAGTCCCACCTCGGGTTTCACAGGTATGTATTGCTAATTGTACTGAGTTTTGTAGTGACTCCGATGATGATTCTGACGAGGAGGAGTGGGCTGCATATCTGAGATCAATTATGGTGAAACCTGTGTTTAAGGAAAAGATAGAATTGGGAGAGTCACTCGAGCTAATGTTTGGTGTTGAGGATATGGTTAAGTTTGATAATGAGCTTAACGAGGAAGATGAATTCCTGAATCTAGAGTTGGATGGATTGTCGGATTATGACGGGGGAGACACATTGGAGGTTAATGAGAATGTTGCGTTTTTCGAGGCCCTACTTGTAGAGGACAATGTATATGAGGATGTGGTGTTAGAGGAAGAACACCATTGCCGGCCCATGGACTGTGTTTTGAATGCTTATTAGGAATCAAAACCACGGGAGAAGGTCGAGGATGATAGGTTACCTGAAAACCGAAGTTGTGTATATTTTAGGAGATGGTCTATGGGAGTGAAAAATCCATTAAATGTCAAACACGACCAGTCTTCTCGATACTTACAACGCATTTGGCTCTTACCAGGTAAGTTTAAATATATGTGGTCTGACCCGTTATTGATTTTTAATTCTATTTTTTTTTTTTGTGGTTCCGCCATTGATATATTACTGTTTGATGAATTCCGAGTGGAACTAAGTGGGTTGGACCGGGTCCAGATCAAGGAGAAACCTCCTAATTAAGTTCAAGTATGGGGAGGTTTCGCAGAGTTTGTATAATTCATCGAGTCACTAACGTAGTTTTTGTAATTCGTCTTTGTTTTTGTGTTTTTAAGTTTTGCTAGTTTGAAAAAAGATTGAGCTAGATACGATCCCCAAGGAAGAGTATAATGAAAAATACAAGTGTGGGGATGGAGTAGTAGTTGAAAAAAGTTGCTACTTTATGTTTATTTATTTGCTCCTGCTTATTCATGTCTTATATATTGGTTGGGTTGGTGAAATTCTTTGAATGCATAATATCTATCAGCTTGATAAGATATATTATTAGATATTGTAAAATTTTTTCCGCCTACGTTCGTGGATGAGGGAAGGTGTTAACAATTGCTGAGCGCGTTCGTAGTTGGAGGGCATTCATGGAAAGAAGACCTTGGCATCATGTTTCATTCGCATATTACCAGCTAAGTCTTTTTCATTATCTAGCTTATTAACTGTTTATTTTGCTTTTGTTTTTATTTTTTTGAGTCTTTAGTTATTTTTGTAGTCTGACTTTTTGTTTTTATTTTTATTTTAAGTCGTCCTTATCCTTACATTGAGGACAATGCAAAATTTAAGTGTGGGGATAGGATATTAGAGTCGTAGTTTAAATCTAACTAAAAAATAATAAAATAAAACAAATAAAATGAAAAAAAAATAAAAAAATGTTTTAAAAATGTCCCTTGATTTTTTTTTTTATTTTTTTTTAGCGTTAAAGTGGGAGATGATGATATTTATCGGAAATCGGTTTTTCAAACTACTAATAATATGAGATAAATAAAAGAAAACGCACTTAACTTGGGATGTCGGGTAGGCTCATCCTTGAAAATGAAAGGGCAATTTGATAAAATGGGTCGGAAATCTCTTGTGGGTAAAGCGTTTTGTCCGTCTAGGATAAGTAATGAAAGGTCGGGCCATACTCAAGCCTCAATTATTGGTATGAAAAGTGGAAAGTTTATAAAATTTTAAAAAATTTGAATACGTTATTATATGATGATTGGGTAGGTTTAACGTTAGAGTATGCCGTGTAGCCTGTGATATAAATCTTAAACTGCTAGTTTTAATGTTTTACACATCATTGGCGTATGGTTTTATAACCTTAAATCTTATATTGATGGATGCCCCGGGTCCGGAGACCATGGGTCTGTATGCCGACTATTCATCTGGGTATTCAATATTTCAAATGGGGTTGTGAATATTTAAAATAAAATCTAAAAAAGAGAAAAGCCGCGGATTTCTGCCATATAAGTCTTTAAACATGATCACAAAAAGTACAAAAATACAAATACATTACAGACTTGTCATCCACGTTGTAAGCCATGTGGGGTCCCCTTGCTCGCATCTCATTACCATTAAGAAACGGACCACAAGCGACACGCCACATGTAAGCCCTACAGATGAAATCTTGCATACTCACCTATGGTAATGGTTCGGTGTATTGCTTGATAACAGGGGTATGTCATGTTGCGGGGAACACTAGCTATAAATTAATTGAACCTTAATAATATCTAATGGCTGCTTGGTAGACTTTGATGCTTAAGCTTAGGTGGATAAACAATACCCTTGATCGTCTTAACTATTCATGATTAAATAGAGCAACAAAAAGTTTTAATTCTGCTAATTTTGAGGTTTAAGTCAAGTTGGGGTGGTATGGTCCGGTAAAAGCTGAAAATAAGCGGGTCTTAATTGTGTAAGCCACTGAGTAATATTATTGTCAGATCTTATTTGTCCCGGTAAAGCTTAGTGCATGGGTTTAAGTGGACAACAATATCGGTGATCGCGGTTTTTGCGTTTATCTGCGCTTTAAAGTTAACCTATATGTTTTTAATACTGTATTTTTCGTATCTGATCCAACTGCATTAGACTTTTTCAGGAACGAAAAAAGAGTAAGTGTGGGGATATTTGATATGAGCTAAATTAGACAAACTTTTATATTAATATTTCTTACACTTTTAATTAGCTTTTAGCTAGGTTTTTACCGAATATTACTCAAGTGACTCATATTTATGTTTTTAAGGTTTTTAAATATAACGAGCTAAAATGGAGTATCTTAACTAAACTTGAAATCGACGAGTGAAACTTTAAAGAATTTTATTATTTAATTTCTTCGAAACTAATTTTATATAAAGAAAATGATTTTGTTTTTGATGGTTTCTTAATATAGTTAACGAAATTAGAATGTAGAAAATCAAAGTGGATGTGGATTTTAGGTCTTGAAGTTTTATTTTTATTATATAGGCAAACAAGTAATGATACTGGTCCAAGGAAGTTGAGCACAATTATAACAACAAATCAATAATTATAAAGTTTTGGTTCAAGGGCCTTACGTGAGTTAAGTGGGCCGAACATTATAACGTTAAGAAAGAGAGGAATATAAAAAGAAAAGGTGTGACCCAATTTTACGGGGGATAACCCTACAAACGGAAAAAAAGAGACAGCCGCAAGCAAGTTTTTTATTGTTCAATTTATTTGATCTATCGCAAAGAAGAATATTATAAAGAGAAAAAGGCCTTTGGTTCAAGTGGAGATCGTTTTGGTTGAACACCTACTCAACCAAGCATCATCACTATTCGGTTTGAATTTATTATTTTAATAATGAGCTTGGTTGTTGAACTAAATTAATTTTGTTTCTTTGATTTTAAGATGCTAGGCTAAACTTATTAGACCGTTTAGGCTTGTGATGAATCATTGTTGAAGTTTTATTTTATTTGGAATTTGCTTTTCGTTATGGTTTTATAATTCAGTAAACTATTTGATTTTATTTGATTGATGCGTATGTGCCCTTGGTTTTGTTTGTTCTAGTTTTATTATTCCACATTATTCTTGGTGATTGTTTCATATGATAGGATTTTGTTAGGTCATCTACTGTGTGTTTTTGACTAGTTTATGATTGAATTCGAATAAAATCATAGGAACAATATTATTAGTCAAACGAATAAAAGTGTGCTGCTAACCTAAAAAGTTGTAAGGTGATAAGTTATTTCTAGATCTTTGTTGATTGATATTGCTAGATTTAGTTCTTCCTAAGGAGTCCGTCTAGGTTGATTAATTAATATTGTCTAGCAAGTCAATTAAGTCCGTCAAGTTACCTTTGATTTCCACGCTGTAAGGTAGGATTTCACTATAAAGGTACTCTATCAAAATTAATTAGATAACCGTAAGGAAGTTTAATTCATAAAACTGGTGAGTCTTAAAACTTGTTAGAAATCCATAGGCGTCTTCTTGAAGTGTCAAGGGTTTTGTTCAGGTTTTCTTTTAAGTGTCTATTTTATGATCCTAGTTCCATAACTATTATTTTCCAACTATTTGATAACTTAAACTTTGGGGATTCTAGCCTAGGTGGTTTTTCATCGTCGTTTGATTTAAACTCATAAAATATATTATTTTCGTTTTATCTTGTCTTTTATTAATTAGATTTTAATATTAGTTTAATTAATAGTATTATAATAAACCCCCCCCCCCCTTAATATATAAATAAATAGTCTTGTCAGTTTGTCGAGTCTAATTAGTTAACGAACGTGATTTAAAGAGTCTCGTGGGTTCGATATCCGGACTTACTTGGCTTTACATTGTCGATCGGTTCACTTGTCAGTTAGTAGTTTAGTCGAGTTTTAAGAGTCTATAATTATTACTTAGTGTCTAGATTAGCGTAATTTAGTTAATAATTGTTAAACTAATTTTAGCACATCAGTATTCGGTGGAGGTGGATTTGGTGGAGGTGTGGCTGGCAATGCTTGCCCCAAAGTAGGGACAGATGAATTCACAGTGTTGTTCGATGCAGTTGGAGATCCAAGAAGCTTGTTCTCCCTAAGTTGGACTTGGTTTCTTCGAAGTGTTCGTTCAATCTCAGGATCAAAAACTAGTGCTGATGACATGTTAGAGCCTCTAGTATGCATACACCTGTAAGTACCTGCACACTAACACAACCTGTGTAAACCCGAAAATAACAAACAAAAATACAAAAGCTAACATACGTTGCGCACTTCTCCCCAGCTACAGCGCCAAAATTTGACGTGAGGTTGAAGTCTCACTCAAAAATAAACCAAATACAACTAAATGGATAGCAGTAAGTGAGTGTCGAACACATAGAGTTTGTGGAATGCGTGTTTACCAGTAGCTTAAACAGACAGTTAACTTAAACTAAATTGCATAAAAAATAAATTCATATTTGATTGATTGTTTTTTGAATAACTAAAAAGAAATAAAATAGCTAGTAAGCAACAATTAAGATTAATAAACTGATTAAAAGCAAGCGACCATCTTCAATTTCAGATTTAAATCAACACAATGTTCATGCTTACTAGAAAGAACCACATACACATAGTTCATGTTTGATTACTTGTTTGTGATAAAAGGAAACTAAGTACTTTGATTAATATAATGCAAGGTTGTTACCCAATGATCAATTAACTAATATTCAACCCTAGTTCCTCCCATGATATCCTGATTATCCATAGCACCAAGAACGTATGGTTTGGATTATGATCAAACGCAAGCAATAATTTACATACAACTAATCAAACATCATAATAACCAAACAAAGATTTCAAAATCATTATTCTAGAAACTCAAGCATAACAAAATATATCAATTAAACCTTACATCTAAGATGATCACCAATGGAATTAGCCCCTCATGGTTTTGTAGATCATCATCACATCAATTGTAGTGTTTCTATGAATAAAAAGCATCAAACCAAAGATTAAAATCACCAAAATATTGTTTTGTCCTTCACATATCGCCCTATGGTCGTCCCAATTGCAAAAGTATGTGAAAAGACATTTCAAAACGCCCTAATAACAAGACCAAATCGACAGTTATGGTTGCGGACCGTGGCCCACGGTGGCCACCGTGGGCCACGATGAGGTCCACGGTCCCCCAGAGCTCACAGTACGATGAACACTATCATTTTTGTTCCATTTTGACCATTGCCCACAGTCAATACCGTGGGCCACGGTGGAGCTCTTTCTCATTTTCATGTTTTCTTCATATCTTTCTCGTTTCAACTCCGTTTTCTTCGCCGTTTTCGCCTACGTTCTTGTGATTTCATCCTCTACCTGAAATTATACATGTAACCATATTCAACTAATTCCATAAAATTAATTGGTTAAGCGTGTGCATTTTTATCTTTTAGCTGACGTAGATGTTGTGCTCTAATTAAAAACCAGTATTTATGAAGCTTAAATACCTACAACTAGTATGGGTAAGTAAGAACGTCTCCACAGGAAATCAGTGGAAAGTGCAAGTAAAGTTCATAATTAATAGTTATTATACTAAGGTGGACAGACGATGTCAAACGTTTTATAAAAGATAATTTAATAAAGCACGATTACTTTTAGTAGACTGTAAACAAGTATGAGAGAATTATTCACTTCAGTTTCAGGTAAAGTGATAACCAACTAATCATAGATTCATAAAGATTAATTGCGCAGTAATTACTAAACCTAACAGTTGGGTTGTGGTGACAAACGATACCCTAACCAAATTGTTAACACAACTAAACCCCGGTTTACCCAATTACCGGTTTAATGTATGAAAATCAGTTGTAAGCAATGACTAATGATTATTAGTTCAATAACATAAGAGCTAACTCTACATGTGATGAACACAACCAGAAAAAAGTGATGCAAAATTTGATAATCAAAATCATAAACTGTGTAAACAATCAATTCATAATGTAAAACAAGATTAAAAACATTCAATCAAGTTCGTACTCATTCAAAACATAGAATCTAATCAAATTTAGTTTACACAAAACCCTAGCCTAAAGTGAATACAGTGGTTTAACCTGACATCAGCATCACGAAGGATTCTCTTATCATATGAGAGGAATAAAGCATGCGATGAACGAACGAACCGGAGGCTTCGGGATGATGCAAAATCGTCCTAAGGCTTGTACTTGGTTTCTGAAATGAAGGATATCTCGAATAATCGACTCAAAACTAATTATATCAAAGTTAGGGTAATTTTCCCTTCAACAGGGACTTTAGCGCGGCGCTAAAGTACAGGGGTGAGACCTTAGCGCCGCGCTAAGGTCTACTTTCCTGATTGTATACTTTTGACCTTATAATAGCTCTAAGGTCACACTAAGGCCCCTTAGAGATGCGCTAAAGGTGTTTGACACATCCACTTTACTTTCTTCTTTTATTTGGCATCGGAAAGCGTGCCAATCATCATAAGTCTTCTACATCTTCGTTTTCAAGCCTGTAATTCATCTCGATAAGCTTCCGTAACGTCAATTATCCTGAAACACATAAACGCGCTTGAAGTACCAAAGTTCACATAATATTTAAACTAAAAGTAAACATATAATATAATAATATGCATGGTTTTACCCGACCATCACTCGCTTAACGGCTTCCCTCGGTTCTCCCGTCAGTGATCAATTTGAAAAACGATCTTCATGGTTGAATTTGTAGTAGACCGAAGAAGATGTTTCATTTGCATTGATATAGGACATTTGTTTTATGCTTGTTCTAATCGGTTTCAACACGATCATGTTCGCAGAAATGTGTTACAAACAAAATTCTTAAAAGAGAAGAAAATTTGGTTAAAAGTGTTAAAAATGTGTTTGAAATTGGAGAAAGTTCTTCGGTGAAAAAGGACAAATTTTACATCAAGAAACATACTAAAGGTCAAAATTGGGTTGCAAAAGTTAAAAGCAATGATTTAAAACCCTTTTTTTTCGAAAGTGTGTAAGGATTCTATTGATGAGAAATTTGTTGTGGATAAATTTTGAAGTTGTTTGTGATATTTCTGATGATTCTAGAACGTTTTGTGATTATTCATCATTGGAGAGTGTATATGATGAATTGTGTGAAGATAAGTTGTCTGAGAAATTCAAACAACCCAAGACCAAGAAGGCTTGGGTTTCCTTGTTTCACTAATCGGTTACTTGATGTGTAGGGGATTCCAAGATCTAATGATTGACGTTGAATAATAGATAGTGGAGCTTCTAGACAAATGACTAGTACTTTTCATTTATTGAAAGATGTTAAACCAACTAGTACAGGCTATGTCGGATTTGTGGGTAATCAAGGAGGACAAATTGTGGGAGAAGGAATAATGTCGAATGCTACAATATGTTCGATAAAGTCAACTACATCACTAAATTGGAGAACAACTTATTGAACATTTCACAAGTCTGTGACAAGGGATTCTCTACTCATTTCACTGATCGAGAATGTATCATTTTGAAACCGGGATACAAGATACCGGATGAATGGTTTTTGATGAAAGCACCTTGTGAGAATGATTTGTATGTTCTCAACATGAGTGTTGCTAGCACAATCAACAAGACTGTTCAGTATTTCGTTACTAAAGCATCAGAAAAGGAATCGATTTTATGGCACCGGAGAATGGGTCATATTCATGTGAGAAAAATGAACTATTAGGTTCATAATCAACTCGTTTATGGGGTAAATGTGAAAGGATTTCACTTAAGTGATGATTGCTTGAGTTGCAAGAAGGGGAAACAACAAAAGAAGTCACATTCATCAAAAGCTTTAAACTCAATCAACTTACCATTTAAGAGAGTCTATATGGATTTATTTGGACTTGTGAATGTCAAGAGTATCACTGGAGAATTTTATTGCCTGGTGATCATTGATGATTATTCAATAATCTCATGCGTGATGTTCTTAGAATCAAAATATAATACGATTGAGATTTTGATGACTCTGTTCAAGAAATTAAAATTGAACAAGTTGCGATCCGTAAAATCAGAAGTGACAATGAATCCGAGTTCAAGAACAATGAAACAATGGTTCATGAATTCAGTGCACCCTATACTCCACAACAAAATGTGGTTGCTGAAAGGAAGAATATAACTCTCATTGAAACTGCAATAGCCATGCTTGCAGACTCAAAATTGTCTGTCAATTTTTGGACTGAAGTTGTGGCTGCTGCTTCTTATACTTTGAAATGTGGTCTTACTGCGAAGAAGTTTGGAAAAACATGCTTTGAACTATTAAATCGGAGAAAGCCAAATCTGAAGTGGCTCGAACCTTTTGGGTCACAATGCACGGTTCTGGATCCTAATGGCAAATTTGGTTCTAAATCAGTTATTGGATTCTTTGTGGGATATGCAAGTCTAATGAGAAGAGTATTTTATCCAAGCATCATCCGTTTCGTGCAAATACAACATGTTGATTGTCAAAGATACAGCGTACCTACTCAAAAACCGGGAGATGCATGGTTGTATGACTATGATAATATTTGGAAGAGTTTCATTTTACAAGAAGATGATTTATCTGATGAAGTTGTTTTGTTATTGTTTCAACAATATATGAATGATGACTACACTCAAGAATCTGCATCAACTGAAGATTTCCCAATTTTCAATGAAGTAATTCATGATAATCCTAATCCTGTTGCTATTCCATCTACTCCTTCATTTGATAATGATGGAGAGTCTCATGATGAGTTGATTGAATCGGTGGCTAGTCCAAGTTCAAACGAAGTATTTGGAAAAGAAAATGTAGCAAATTTACAAGAAGATGTGAGTGAATCAAGTGACATTATTTTACGAACATTGCCATATCATCCTAAAGAGAGTATCATTGGAGATATCCATACCGGGGTTCATACAAGAAGTGAAGTTAAAAAAAGTCTTCAATGTTTCTATACTCAAGTGTCACCTACACAAATTCGGTTCTCGTTCAAATGTTTTATTTCTCAAATAGAACCGGAGACATGAAAAGAAGCTTTGACTGAGGAAATCTGGGTGAATTCTATGCATGAGGAGCTTCAACAATTTTAGAAGTTAGGAGTGTGGAAGCTTGTTGATTTACCCGATGATAATAAACGTATCAACACAAAATGGGTGTTCAAGTGCAAGAGGGATGAAAATGGACTCATTGTTCGAAACAAAGCTCGGTTAGTCGTTCTCAGATTTAATCAACGAGAAGGAATTTTCCACAATGAAGTATATGCGCCGGTAGCAAGATTTGAAGCGATTCAAAAATTTTTGGCGTTTGCTTCATAAAAAGGATTTAAATTTTATCAACTAGACGTCAAATCTGCTTTCCTTAACAAAAAACATGGTGAAGAAGTCTACGTGGAACAACCACCGGGGTTTGTCGATCCGATCCACAAAGACAAAGTGTATTTACTCGATAAAACTTTATATGGTTTACATCAAACCCCGAGAGGTTGGTATGAGACATTATCTCAACATCTGTTGGATAATCACTTTGTTCGAGGAACCGTTGATTGTACATTGTTTACCAAGATGGTGGATGGGCATTAATTGATTGTTCAAGTATATGTGGATGATATCATTTTTGGGTCAACAAACAACAATTTGTGCAAAAAAATTGAGGAGGTTATGAAGTCCGAGTTCGAGATGAGTGCAATGGGAGAGTTGAAGTTTTTCCTAGGTCTTCAGGTGTAGCAGTTACCTGATGGTATCTTTATTCGCCAAACAAAGTACGTCAATGACATTCTAGCAAAATTCAACATGGCTAATTCAACGGCGAATAGCACTCTTCTACCATTGAATCATGGTATTAGTCCTGATCCTACCGGGGAAAAGGTTGATCAAATGGTTTACCGTTCCATGATTGGCTCACTCATATATTTAACCGCTAATGTAATATATTTAAATTTTATATAAATCTGAATATTTATAAATTAATGATGACATTATCCAATTCTAACATCTAGTCTGATATGTGATGCGGTTGATGTGGATTCAATCTGCGGTCCAATTTCAAACACATTGGTTTAAATCAATTTGTATTTGTCTACACTGCTATATTCTATTGGGAAAATGATCAAAATAGTTGTTTTGACCACTCGCATTCTTAGATTAACCACCTTTTCTTAAAGATACCCAAATAGACATCCAAAAATTGTACATCCAAATGTTTTTCATTTCACCAGGCAGATTACAAAATCATCACGATCTATCCACGTGTCCTGATTTTGAATTTTAAATATTCCGACAGTTTTTTACTGTTTCCGACGAGATATATGGTTATCCAAAAACAATCGGCCTGAATGTGTTTCAAAACGCTTCCATTGAACAGTTGGTTTATCAATTTAGTCTGAATTTATTCTACGTCGTGCCCGAAAAACTAAATCGGTAGACTGGCAAACAAAAGAGGTGACCTCACAAAGTAAACCAACATTCACAACCTAATCTAGGGCGTTCACAATGAAACCCGCGACATCACAACCTAAATCGTTACCCTCACAAACTAAACCAACGGCATCACAACCTAAGCCATCGGCAAGACGAAAGCACTTTGAAATACCATCTGGCCGACTGTTTTTGGATGTCCATATATATCATTGGAAATGGTTAAAAATCATCGAGATTTTTTAACTTTAGTCGGACCCGCTTTTTTATTAGGCATGCAGTTCAGTTTTAAAGATTCAAATTTTCAGAGGATGAAAAGCCAGACCACTGGTTTTGCAATGGCAATTTTAAGTATTTTTGAGAAAATGTGGTTAGTCTTGGAATGTGAGTAAGAAAAATGGTTATTTCGTTCATTTTCCCTTGATAAATAAAGTGCTTGCACTTGAATAGTTGAATATTGTAACATCATACTTTTGATAATAATAAATTAAAGAATGTTGTTTACTTAATTGTGTGTTATTAATTAATTTGGTTAAGTAATAATAATTGAGTGTGGGATTGGAAAATAAAAGATGTAATAAGAGATGGTGATGGCATTAGGTCCATGGGCTTAAGGGTATTTAAACACCCTTAAACCTCCCTAAAACTTTAAAAACCCTCATTCCATCACCAGCCTCTATACACGGACTCAAAAACACACACGAAGGAGAGTAGGTTTCGAGTCATGCATCATCGACAAAAATCATAGTCAGATTTGAGTGCCGAACAAAATCTGAAGCAAGAACCACGTTCAAATCTGCATCTAGGCTAGAACCCGAAACCAAAAGATATAAGTTTTAGCTTAAAGGTTGTGTATTTTATATTGGTTGGAAAAACACTTTGGTAGGATGAGAAATAGGTCTGTAGGGTGTATGAAAAACATAGACTTTTTAATAAACAAGTTGTTTGGATTGATTCGGGACAAACTAGTGACACTCGGATCGTGTTAAATTAAGGAAATGAAGTTATTATGATCCAGAACCCGTTATATTGATAAGACAGTCATATAGGATAGAAAGAGAACATTTATAACTGAAAGGCATGGGAAAGCATACTCGAATCGAGTTCTTGAGAATACTCTATTTGTTTAGAAGATAAATTTAATCGAACTGAAAAATGAAACGAATCGAATCGAAAAATTAAAACTCGATACGACTTAATGAAACTCGATTCGATTTAATGAAAACTCGATTCTAGTAGAATAAAACTCAATTAGAATGAAACTAAATTCGACTGGTTTAGTGAAAACTCTATTCATTTAAAGATACAGTTTTCTAAAGAATTTTTATCTCGACCTCATCCAGGGATCTGCCCCTTGGACCCTACTAGGGGCTGCCGCCCCTAGAACCCTGCTACCATAGGCATTTCCCTCGGACCCCCGTTTGTTTGGGGCTTCACTAACCAAGAAGTATGATCTAGTTAGAAGTAGTTAATTGATACTATAATTGTTACACAGTTAGCCGTGCGCAACTAAGACTCCGAAAGAAACAGGACTCAGGTGAGTTTCTAGCCCCATTTTCTTATTATGTTTTCGATGTTGTGTGCAGACTCGATGTAATTAGTTAATACAATTACCTCAACTAGTAAGTTTTTGATATGTGAATATTTTATGAATGATATATAAAAGGTTAAAAAGGTCAAGAGTATGTATGAAATTAAATATGTGTATAAAGAAATATATGTATGGTTGTATGGTAATGACGGTGGCAGACCCTAATAATATATGTGAAAGGATGTTCGCAGACCCTAATAATATATGTGAATGAAGGTTGGCAGACCCTAATAGTATCTGTGAAAGGAGGGTGGTAGACCCTAATAATATCTATGAGGTTATTGGGTAAAAGACTCTTTAAAACGTATAATTATGTATGTAAAAACTAGTTACTATATTAAAGTATGAAATTAATAAAGAATGAAAGTATGAAGGTAAGAATGAAGGTATGTACTTATGTATGTACGAAAGAAAGTATAGCAAGTTAAGTGTGTAGTATGTGTCTTCGGATACGTATATGCAAATATGCGAAGTTAATGTATGTTTCCTGATTAACTATAACTCACTCAATGTAGATGACCTTTAGTATGCACGCAGGTAAATACACTAAAGGAGTTGGCTTGAGGAAGACACATGGTAGGAACTGCGTGGCTGACATCTAGAGAATGAAGGCGTGATGTTTTACTTATGTAGTTTTAAGTTAAGACAATTTGAATGTTTTAAACAAGAATGTTATGTTTTTAACGTACGGTTGAAGTTTTAATATTTCTGTGAAAGTTCTAATTAACTATGTTGTTTAGAACTGTGTTTATGAGTAAATCCAACACGTCAAAGCAGGGCATTGGGTACGGGGTCTTACAAATATGATCATGTGAAATTTAAATTTGAAATAGATGACACAATAAAGTATCCATTTTGAACGAATTGACCCTTCACACAATCAGCTAAACGTTTTGCAATTATTATCCAAATGACAGAATTGGTAGAAAAAAAGTTAATCATTCTAATAGTTCAATACTATCGAGGGTGGAAAAAATGAAAGCATATCCAATAAAATGAAAGCGGTAATTGCAGTTTTGACTCATGTGGTGACACCCAAAATACAGGATTCAATCTCGTAATGGATTTTTCGTAGATATGAGCATGTGGTGGTCATATTTTTTTCAATTCCATTTTCCGCCTATTGCCTCGTTAGTAGGTTGAGAAACCATTTCCGTACGATTATGTTAACGAACAATACGATTACAATAAGGATATAGTAACATGATATGATCAATTGATTAGTCTTAGCTTGAGTACGTTAAGGCTAGTGTGTGAGTGTAGATTTTAGCAGCATAACGAGAGAATTTCAATAAGGATAAACACTACTTTATAATATGAAAAATTACAGGGTATATATAGATGGCAAAGCCATTCGTTATACATCACATAACGAATGGACATCATTCTTCATCATTCCATTCATACATTAAGACTAACAAATGTCCAATACGTAGTCCTCATTCGTTAAACAGACTTAACGAATGGACTAATAAATAATACGTATAAGCTCATTCATTATACATCACATAACGAATGGCTCATTTACATTAACGAATGTACCCATGTACATTACCCAAACTACCCATATACATTACAAGACCAAAATACATTAAAAAACAAAGAGCGAGACGACAAAACGTGTACCAACAAACTTCCCCTCATCTCGAGCTCTTTGTATTGATCATTTGAAGCGGTTGATCTACCAATTGGCACAACTATGAATTCCGAACGCATGGCAAACACGCACCACACGTTGAAATTGCATTGGAAGATCATAGTATTTCATCTCGTCCCACCTGATCTGATTGTTGAATAATGCGTCGTTATCAGACTCAGATAAACTAACCAACCACATCGGGTCGATAACACGTATGAACTTCGTCTTCAACCCTGGTCCAAGCATAATCACGGCTTCACTAGTACGGCTATCATAGTACCACCAAATAATTTTCTTGTAAAGACTTTGTGGAAAAGTCTTAATAAGAACTTGCTTCAACGTACGCTACGGTTTTACCTTAAACACGAGCTCCCTACAGCTAGTTCTCGGATGAATCTCGTCTATGTACTTCCGAGTTAGAACCTAAGGATTGAAAAATTTAAATCTGTGACGTACCTTGATGTATATAAAATTATATATCTTTTTAGCATCAAATAATCTCTAAAAACTGCAACGTCTATCAAGTAATGTAGTTCAAATAGCAACTTATCATGTTAAAATGTATTTTGGTTAAACTCAAACCTCAAATGAAGAAACAAACGAAAAGTCAAAGAAAAATCAAAGAAAACCCAAGAAAACACTGAAAAACACCCGCATGCTTCACGGAACACGCCCCCATGCTTTCCGATGCAAGAAAAGACAAAAATCTTCAAGATATGACAAAATACTGGATAGATGGGCACGGGGTCGTGCCTCTGAAGGCATGGGGTCGTGGTCACTTTTCAGAAAAGACAAAAGAATATATAACAAAACACCAAAAACACGGTCGTGCTTCATGAAGCACCACCCCGTGGTGAGTCATCATATACGATCTGTCGGAGTATTAAATAGGAGAGGACAGATGGACACGGGGGGCGTGTCTCATAAGACATGGGGTCGTGCCTGGTTGCCCAAACAGCCTATAAATAGTGGAGCATGTTGCACTCATTGGGTGTGCTTGAAGAAAACTTCTATACGAGTTTCTCTTATTAAAACACCCACTTTACACTCATATTAAAGGTCTTGTAGAGAGTTTGAAGGCTTGGAGGTTATCATCACCATCATCCATCATCATCATCAGCCATCACCATTGAAGAAGCAGTATTCATCTACATTTGTTAGATTGTTGTAGTTCGATCATGTGTTTGTTATCTTCATCTATTTTAATGTTCATAACCATACTCATTATGAGCTAAACTCCATTTACCATCTAATTTCTATGAAGAAGCTTTGTTTTACTTGATGATTATCTTAAATGTGTGATTTAGTTTAGTAAAGTACATGGTTATCTTGCAATTATCCTTTGATAAAAAAGGTTTTATCACTTTAACTCAACAAAATCAAGGTTGATGATTAATAATCATTCATGAGTCACTCATGTTCTTAGAGACTAGAAATGGTTAAAAAGAATACTTTGACTACTTATTCAAGATAAAACATGGATCCTTATATTGTACTTAGAAACGATGAGATATAAGCAATGATCTATATCCCTAGTTTTGATAATTCTGAAATAACAGTGTTAACACGATTGCTTAGGTTATCATGTTAGTTAAAGAAATCATATGTTAATGGAATTTGTAATTATAACCTAATTTAATCAACCAAGGGGAGGTTGTGTGACTAAACTATAACCACCCAAAGTTGTTAGATTGGTATTTTAGAAATCAAAGTCAGTCCTCATCTTTCTACTTTACTAAACTACTTGCCTACTTAAATTGACATTCTCGTGGTAGTATGAGATTAATCAAGGGTGGCCTTAAAATATGCATGCTACTTTCTTTTATGTCATAGAATATGTTCACTTATAAATGAGGGGTTATTCTATCATATATAATTAGGGCAAGTATGCCACATGTTTACTTAATAATCATCAAGGAAGAATGGAGTAGATTCTTGATCTTAGATGGTAACCTTCAAATAATTGATTTACTCATTTAGAATTTTTCTTCTTGTCACCTATATATTTATTATATATAAGTATTAAAATTTAAAAATCAACCCCAAAAATGATTATCTTACTCGATTGAGTTAAAACAAAGATTTACTATTAGAAACACTTGTGTCCACGGATCGATACTTGGTTCTTACCAATACTATTCTTCAAATACGATAGGTACACTTGCCTATTTTGTGTGTGTTTAGTCTTAGTAGAAATCACTTTTATAAATTTAAAACACAATCTTGTGCGAATGCTACATTCCAACTCCATCATATTTTATACCACCCAGCACACAACATCAAAGTTTTTGGCGTCGTTTCCGGGGACACGATACGTTTCTAAGAACAATCCAAGTTTTAATTTAATCATTGTTTATAATTGTATAAATTTTTAACTTTTATTTTATTTTCCTTTTATTTTATTTTCCTTTTATTAACTATTAGATTAGAATTTTTTTTAGGCTAGCCTAACCTTTACATTAGCTTAAATTTACTTAACTTATACTTTAGTTTTGTTTTAAAATAGCCTAACCAAACCTTTAGTTTTAACTTTAACTAACCTGTAGTTTAATAATTTAAATCTGATTTAATCTTATGTATGTCCTCTACATTCGGACCTGAGCTTGTTTCCTCAGTTTATGAACCAGAACGACTTTTTCGCCTATGAATACGTAAACGGACTGCGAAAAACACTGAAACAATCAAAGACGAAACAATAGACGCCTCAAAAATCAAACCGAAGAAATGATGGAAGCACAAAACAATGAACCAAACATGAGCCAGTATGCCAAACGAACCCTCGAAGGCTATGGAAATGGAGTGGCTCCACCCGAAATCAGCGAAAATTTTGAAATCAGACCAAGCACCATTCATATGGTGAAAAATTCATTTCAACTTCATGTTCTCCTCGACGAAGACCCTCTTACTTATATATCTCGATTCTTACGAATTTGTGGAACCATTAAAATTCAAAATTGTTCAGAAGATCATATCAAATTCAAACTCTTTCCTTTCTCTCTAAGGGGGCAAGCCTTAGAATGGATAGAACCTCTTTATTCTAGTTCCATCACCAACTGGGACCAGAGGGTTGAAAAGTTGCTCCTCAAATACTTTCTGCCTGATAAAGCTGCGTAATATCGAGCCATCATTACAGGCATCCGGACCGATGATGATGAATCGCTACACGCAGCATGGGAGAAAACAAATGTCTTCTGAGAAGATGCCCACATCTTGGACTGAGCACAATCCAGTCAAAACTTCCTTTGACGCACAATCCAGTCAAAACAAATAGGCCATTGACCAAGTCGCCGGTGGAGACCTGGGATCCAAATCACCTAACGAAACATTTGAAATCATGGAGAAGACGGCAAAGAAGAGTTTCGCTTATAACCCACCAAAATCTACACCAACACGTAAAGGAATGCACCACGTCGATTCCAACAATCTTGTCACCGCACAACTTGAAGCACTCTCTAAAAAATTCGAACAACTTCAAGCCGAACTATCAAAAACCGAGATCACCTGTGATACCTGTGGAGGAACACATAGACTAGTGACTGCAAACAAGTTCTTATGGCCATGGAAGAGGTTGACTTCATCGCCTGACAAAACAACGCTATCAACAACAACAATCCAGGATGGAGGAATCACCTGAATTTCAGTTGGAAGGACGGAGGTAACACTCAAGTCCTACCCGGATTCGAAAAGAAGCCGATGAATCAATCCTTCCAACCTAAACCTCAATTTCAAGAAAAAAGTCCCATAGCCATCAAAGCCCGAACTACTTTAAATTTGAAGAATGGTGATCCAAATCATGACCAAGATAAATGAAGCAGAAAAAAGGCTGACTTAAGAGCCGTTGATATCAGCGGAGTATTGTTAAAGCATGAAGCTGACCTAAAAAGCCAACAAACATCATTGCGGAATCTAGAAACTCAAATCAGACAAATTGACTGACAATTTTCTGAAAGACCACCTGGGGCTTATCCAAGAAACACAATAACAAACCCTAATGCATCAGCCAACGCTGTTAAATTAAGAAGTGGCACCACCACTATTACCTCACCAACTTCAGAACCAGTTATGGAGAAGAAAGTCCCTAATAAGACACAGGAAAAACTAATCCCAACAGGCACCGTACAACCTAAGGAACCAGTCCGAACTTATGTTCCACCTATTCCATACCCTGGATGGCTGAAACAGGCTAGATTGGAAGCTTAGTACGGGAAGTTTTTAGAACTCTTCAAACAACTCAACATCAACATCTCTTTCGTCGAATCCATTGCTTAAATGCCGAAATATGCAAAATTTCTAAAAGAAGTGTTGACCAACAAAAGGATGCTGGAGGAGCTCTCGCATGTCACATTGAGTGAAGAATGCTCAGCTGTCCTCCAAACAAGCTTCCACCAAAAATGACCGATCCAGGAAGCTTTACTAATCCTTGTCTCATAATAAATTTGTCTATTAGCAATGCCATGGCTGACCTAGGAGCTAGTATTAATTTAATGCCTTATGCAGTTTTTGCAAAATTAAGGATACGAGAACCAAAGCCCACCTGCATGAGCATTCAGTTAGCTGACCGATCCATTAAATATCCTCGGGGCATTGTTGAAAACATGCTTGTCAAAATTGACAAATTTTTTTCCTAGTATATTTTGTAATTCTAGACATGGAGGAAGACTAAAGTGTTCCTCTAATTTTAGGAAGACCCTTTTTAGCCATCGCAAAGGCTATTATTGATGTTTTCACCGGAAAACTCACTCTTAGGGTCAATGACGAGGCAATCACTTTTGACATAGGAAAATCTATGCAACATCTGCAACATCACGATGACACGTTATACTGTGTTGACATCATCGATTCTATTGTGAGTTGCTATGTACGATATTCCCCAATAGTAACACACTAGAAACACAAGTCTAAACCGAAAGTATCACCAAACCCATGTTAGAAAATGAAAATCTCGATACTATCAACAACAATCAAGAAACATTAGAAGTAGTATGTGAGATCACAGAAAGTAATGAAAAATCAAAACCACCAATCGAAGAACCACTAGTCTTTGAGTTAAAAGAACTCCCAAAACATCTCGAATATGCCTTTCTAGAAAAAGACTCTCAACTCCCAGTAATCATTTCATCTCACCTTTCTAAAGAAGAGAAAGACGAACATCTTAAGGTTCTAAAAAACCATAATAAGGCTATCACATGGAAGATCATGGATATCAAGGGCATCAGTTCATCATTTTTACTCACAATATCCTCATGGAGAAAGAATACAAACATGTGGTCAATATCAAAGACGTCTTAATCCCAACATGCAAGACGTGGTGAAGAAGGAAGTAATCAAACTCCTTGATGCTGGATTTATCTACCCAATCTCATATTCACCTTGGGTTAGTCCAGTTCAAGTAGTACCCAAGAAGGGAGGAATGACAGTAGTAATGAACTAGAAGGACGAGCTAATACCAATGAGGACCATCATAGGCTAGTGAGTTTGCATTGACTACCAGAAGCTTAATGACGCCACAAGAAAAGATCATTTACCACTTCCTTTAATTGATCAAATGCTTCAACGTTTATCTGGAAAAATGTTCTACTATTTTCTTGATGGATTCTCCGGATACTTTCAAATTCCCGCTCCTCCTAAAGATCAGGATAAACCACCTTTACATGTCCATATGGAACCTTCGCCTACCGAAGAATGCCATTTGGACTATGTAATGCACCGGCCACCTTCCAACGTTGCATGGTGGCCATCTTTCATGAAATGATTGAACATTCTATGGATGTTTTAATGGATGAATTCTCAGTCTTTGGAGACTCCTTCGATCATTTTCTGAAAAACCTAGACAAAATGTTAGCTAGGTATGAGGAAGTAAACTTAGTACTCAGTTGGGAAAAATTCCACTTTATGGTCAAAGAAGGCGTTGTTGTTGGTCATAAGATATCCCAAGCAGGACTAGAAGTTGATAGGGAAAAATCAAAACCATATCCAAACTTCCGCCACCAACTTCAATCAAAGCCATTAGCAATTTTCAAGGTCACGCAGGATTCTATCGCCGCTTCATAAAAGACATTTCAAAAATTGCTAGACCTTTGACCAAACTTCTGAAGAAAGACGTACCATTCGTCTTCTCTGAAGAGTGTGTTGAATCATTCAACATATTGAAAGAAAAACTTGTTAACGCACCAATCATGACTACACCCAATTGGACCCATTCCTTTCGAAATCATGTACGATGCAAGAGACTTTGCAATCGAAGCCGTACTCGGACAACGCAAAGAAAAAAAAAACTTCACCCAATTTTACTATTCTAGTAAAACTCTTAATGATGCACAAGAAAATTACACCACAACAGAAAAAGAGTTATTAGCAGTAATTTTTGCCTTTGAGAAATTTAGAATCTACCTAGTTCTTTCCAAAACCATAGTTTACACCGACCATGCAACCATACGTTACCTCTTCAACAAACAAGATGCAAAACCCAGACTTATCTGATGGATTCTATTACGCCAAGAATTCGACATAGAAGTCTAGGAAAAGAAAGGAGCATAGAACGTAACCGTAGACCATCTTTCACTCTTAGAATGCCCAGCTTCAGAAGAACTTCAGAAGGAAATAATCGATGATAATTTTCCACATGAAGTTCTAATGCATATCCAAGCATTCATGAAAATAGAGGATGAAAGTCCTTGGTTTTCCGACTTCGCAAACTATTTAGCTTGTGGAATCCTAAGAAAAGGGCTAACTCATCAACAACGGAATAAATTCTTCTCCGAGCTCAAATTCTACTTCTAGGAAGACCCTTACTAGTTTAAGATAGATGTCGATCAGGTTGTGTGTAGGTGTGTATCAGGAAGGGAAGCCTTAGACATTCTCAAACACTGCCATAAAGGACCAACTGGTGGACACCACAGTACCGAAACCATGGTTAGGAAAGTGTTTGATGTAGGATATTTTTGGCTCACCATATATAAAGACACACAATCTTTGATCCAAGCATGTGATGCTTGTCATAGAACCGGAAACATATCAGCCAAAAATGAGATGGCTCAAAAAGGCATTCAAATTTGTGAAGTCTTTGATGTATGGGGAATAGATTTCATGGGTCATTCCCTAACTCATTCGGAAATAAGTACATCCTTGTAGCAATCGACTACGTGTCTAAATGGGTAGAAGCTCAAGCTCTTCCCACTAACGACGCTCCGGTTGTTGTACGATTTCTAAAAACGTTATTTTCACGATTCGGGATTCCAAAAGCCTTAATCAACGACAGAGTTACTCACTTTTTCAACTCCCTAATGGACAAAGTCTTAGCATGTAACATTCGCGACAAAACGAGGTACACTATATTCATTACGTAACAAGTAAACGATAAATCGGTTAATTCGTAGTGCTTAAACGAGTAACCGACCGATACAAATTATGACCCGTATACATACTGAGGGGTCATATACGAGTTATATATATATGTTATAGAGGCTAACATATTGATATTTAGGCCCCAGTACGTTTAAAACTCTTTAAACGAAAAAGGTTTCGTTTATCGATACGCTATAAGCTTAAACGCAATCGTTAATATCAAAACAAGCATTGTAGCATCCGTTAAGCCGAAAAAGATTTATAAAACACTTATATGACATGTTCTAAGCAATCCGTGAAAATATTTTGGAATTTTACAACGAGTCAGTACGTTTTTCTTATTTTACAAAAATAAGCTGAAAAACACTCGTTTTTGCGCTATTTCTCACACCCGAATTAATTTTCTTGCGAAAAACCGAACCCGAACTAAATTTGAAGTGGGCTTTTCATGTTTGGGCTTGTATGATCAGATTAATGGCCAAAACAGCCCATTAGGGGCCATTCCTTGGTTCCGATCGGCCAGCCCACTCTACCCCACATTTTTTTTATATAAGTTACTCCTTAAGCTTTATTATTCATTATAACTCATAAAAATTTGAAGTCCAAGTAGCTGCAAAGTAGAACTCCAGAAACTTTCAAAAGTTACATCAAAAACCTAAGGTAATTAGTGATTTTTCCTTGAGTTTTAACCATGATTAACATAGTTTAACCATGAAAAATTAATCCTTGATTAGTTTTAAACATGTTTAACCATCCAAAAACCCTAAAAATCAAGTAAAACCATGTTTTGATGTTAAACATGTTTACAAACCAGGAACATATACTTTTTTGGTCAAAAACGCGGATTAGAACATGAATACAATGTTTTTACGGTTAGAAAGTGCGGTTTGAACCCAAAACCGAAACCCTAATTATCAAGGCTGTTACATGGATGATTTATGCTTGGTTTGATGTTATATGATATGTAGATATACTGAGTTTGCAACCCGAGACCCGGAGAGTCGTTTAAGCTAGCAAAACTCATCGAAAACCGACAAGGTAAACCCGTAACACTCGTTTAGGGGCTGTTTAGTATTAGGTTGTGACGTGTTTGTTGTTAGCTTGTGAAAACTTGCAGGGACATTAGGGATCATATAAATGAGTCCATGTTCAAATTTGGTAATTTTTTGATAAACGGAGAATATTTGGTGAATTTATTTCCGTTTATGAGCGTTTATTTGGGAAAAATAGTTAAACATATTGAAAAATTCTGAAACTTGGTTTTGGAGTTTAATATGTGATGGTAAGATCACTGGTAATGTTTGGGGATCATTGGAAATGTCTAAGTATGGTTTGTGCAATCATGGTTTAACCGAATTTTAACAGCCGAAAAACGCACAAAAAGGCATTTTGTCAAAAGAGTTAGCTTCTGGAGATTTTGCAGGGGCTATGTAATAACATTGAGGCCATTTGTTAAAATTATGGGATTTTTCGGAGGTCGTTTGATATAAACGGGCCATTTATTACACGATTATAACCTATTAAATGAATTTTTATAAATAAATAAATAATCATAAAATTTCTGAAAATATTTTTATAAAATTCTCCATGTCTTAATGTATTTTTACAAAAATTTACATAATTTATATATAAGTACATATTTAGTTATGATTAATCAAAGATTTAAATTATAATTGTTTTAACGAAACCGGGAGTTTTGTGTTTAACGGACTGACTGGTATGTCAAAATGTCAAAAGTGGTCAAATATCATATTTTTGAATGATATTGATAAAAACGAACTTTTTACGAAAATTCCGGACAATTCGGGTGGATTGTGCGCGTTTTGTATAATCAAACCCGTGTGAAAACGGAAACGAACCCTGCGATCAAACCAGACACCGAAACCTTAAAATTCTTTCATAAATCAAATCATTTTATTAATCAATATATTTACTTAAGTTCATGTGATCTTACCTAATCCCAAAACGTATAAACAATCAACTGGGCTAGGCTCGGGAAACGGTGAAACTGAGCCAAATCCAGTTTTAAACATTTCATAGTATACAACGTCACAATCTAAGACTATGGTCATGTTCTGGGCCTAACAGCTATACCCAGATTATCTATACAGCCCGACTTAGCTTGAACACTGTATTAGTATTAACGATACGATACCGTTTATAGGAATCAGGCTATAAACGAGGCATCTGACTTATTGATACGTAATTTCAGTGCGAACTACGATAAGGTGAGTTTCACGACCCCCACTTTCTAAACTGTTTTACGAACTTTTGGGGTGAAAAGCATGTTTACATATACTTATATACTTGAAAACGTGTGATGATGTGGATTATCTAAGTGCTAACACTTGACAAGTCCCCACAAACGCAAGTGATTAACTTCGTGCCGGTGACGTGTGGATAGTACTATCGGTTTGACAAACCCAACTGACAGAGCCGGAGGGGTATGCCGGAACATATGTAAACCCAGTTGCACATTGTCATTATATTTTTACATACTGCTATGTGGTGTTAGACATAGTACATACTTGGGGCAAAGTGGCTGTTAAATGCCAACGGGAGTGCATGGGCAGTGGAGGCCATGTGTTTTAGCTCGTTTCGGTTTCACTTGTGGCTTAGTATAATACATCATACACATACATATATACATACACACTGTAAACTTTACGAACTCGTGTACTGATTTCATTGACACTCGTGAAACTTGAAACTCACCAACTAGACGTAGTTGACCCGTTTTAACTTGCTTTTCAGGTAAAGCAAAAGTGGAATAATTTGCTTACGTGCTTGGTGTTAGAAGAAGAGTTGAATAGTTGTGAATAGACGCAGATACATAATATTAAATAAAAGCTCGTAAACCGGTTATGTGATTCTCATCTAGTTTGTAAACTTAGTACCAACCCATGTAATATGATGTAAATTAGTTTATGAACTTCTTTATAAACAATGTTGTTGATACCAGTGTTATCTGTTACATTCCCGTATTACGCTTCCGCAACTACCTAGTCGGGTGTGACAGAAGTTGGTATCAGAGCCATTGGTTATAAAGAATTAGGATGTCCCTTAGGATACCCTAAGATAACCGTAGGCTCGATTAACTCTGGTAATAAAATAATATTAAATAATATACACGAATGATTCTCGTGATGAACGCGAATGGACAAGTGGGTTATTATGGTCCTGAACGTAATAACAGACTTGTTTGTACGAGGAAATTCGAGAAGAAGTCGATAAACAATCGAATAGGTAAAAACAGCAACATATGTGTATAAAATATAATAATAGATAAATATCTGTGTATATAAACGATTCTTTGTGCTTATGGCATGTATTTTACTATGATTAATATAGAAGGATATTATTCTTATTACTAACCATTGTGCAGGAATATGTCAAGATCTACTGATCGTTTATCTAATACCCTACCAACATGGTCTGAGGAGGAGGAGGAGGAGGATCCAGAAGAGGAAACTGGGGAGGAATCAGAGGAAATGGAAGAAGGTTCGGATGCGGTAATTCCTCACGAGGTACCCTTAGATCAACCCGACTTATCGGGTTACCGTTGTGACACCTATCCCCCTAGGGTATCCCCTAGGAATGTTGTAGAACAGGGAGCTACTAGTGCTTATCATTCACCTGTTAGAGCACCCAGATCCCCTACTCTACCTGTACAGCATACACCAGTACCCCCACCCACTATTAGAAACCGTCAGACCGCTCGCATTTCAGTGCGTCCACCTGAGCACACCTCTCCCCCACCTCGATCTACGTACCATAGGGGAGAAACATCACGTGTCCAGGTCACTGAGATACCTATTCCTACTTGGGGTTTACCCGCCCCGGTACCCGAGCCACCTCGTCATTCTGATTCAGCATGGTTTGGTTTAGCAACTGATCAGCTTTTAGAACAATCACATTCGATAAATAACCTAAACCAGCATAGACATGATATGCAAGATCACATGTGGTACATGCAGCAAGAAATCAGAATTGCGCAAAGATCCAGTGCTCACAGCCACGGGCGTCAGGATCGGGCAATGATACTACTAGGGGTATGCTTAGCGGTTAATGCGGCCCTAGTGGCTGCTGTTGTTTGGTTGTGGCTTCATGTTACAAAGGATGGATAGGACATAGTAGTCTAGCCTTATGTATATAGTCTTTTGATATCCCAGACAGCATTTTGTTACAGCGTGTTGGGCTGACTAGGGAGTTGTTTGTGGTTTAGTACTATTTCAAGCACTGGCCCTTGTCGGGTTAAGTCTACATGTCACTTAGTGACAAATTTTGATACGCATATACAAGCGCTGGCCTATACCAGGTTAAGCCTATGCGCTAATTTTGGATGCATACGTACAGTAATGATTATAATTAATACAAACGTGTTTTCTTTGGCATAGTTATGTGTTGTGAAATTGTAATATTGTAAAGTTGTGTTGATCATAGTGAACGATATTGATTATTATATAATTGATTATTTTATAGAATGGCCCCGAAGAAAGCAAACCCTTTGTCTGAGGCGGAAGTGGCCGCAATGATTGATCGTCAACTACAAGCAGTGATACCAACAATTGTAGCACAAGTCACTGCAGGCATACGTGCTAACAATATTGTTAATCAACCTACGAGTACCACCACGGCCACTGTTAATACACCTCCGCCGGACACTAATGTAGCCCCGGGTGTTACTACCCCGGTGAATACTGATAATGTCATAAATAATAATAACACTCTCCCAACTATGAATGTCACTGGGAACCCAGAACCTTTTGTGCACCCTGATAATATTCCGAACCCAAACCCTGTACCGGTTGTTAACACAACTAATAATGATAATATTCGGACCAATACCGATAATAACAATAATAATAACCGAGAACCCCCACGTCAGGAGTACTCATACAAACAATTTACATCATGTAAACCGACTGAGTTTAAGGGTATTGAAGGACCTAGCGGGCTGGTCAAATGGATAGAAAAGACCGAATCGGTAATTAATATCAGTGAGTGTCCACCGAACCGCGTGGTCAAATTTGCTACCAGTATGTTTCTAGACCAAGCGCTGATGTGGTGGAACACGGTAGTCCAAATAAGGGGACAAGATGCTATTAATCGTATGTCATGGACTGAATTAAAAACCCTCATGCTAGAGCATTTTTGTCCTAAAAGTGAGATTCAGAGGTTGGAACACGAGTTATGGAATCTGGAAATGAAAGGAGCGGACCATGTGGGATACACGAATCATTTTAACGAACTGTCCCGCTTAGTTCCATGGTTAGTTACACCGGAAGCGAAGCGATTTGAACGTTATATCTGGGGACTGACCCCTGCTGTGAGAAGTATAGTGAATTCAGTTGCCCACCCGACATTAGAAAGTGCTGTATCTCAAACGGGTGTCGTTACTTTTGATCTGATGAGAAGTGGAGTGATAAGGATGCCAGGTGAAACAACAAGTTTAAAACGAACTGATTATGGGACAAGAATGCAAGGAAACCCTCAAAACAAGCGGGCTCGTCCGAATACCCGAAGTTATGCCATGACCAGTTCTAATGTAAAACAAGAGACCTATAAAGGGACGTTACCGAAGTGCAGAAGATGTAACTTTCATCATGTGGGTGATTGCAAACCGATCATTTGTCAAAAGTGTGGAAGAACGGGACACTATGCCCCCAACTGTAGAACCCCCACCAACACTGTTAACCGTCCACCGCAATCAACTCAACTACCTCGACCTCAACCAACCCGCCCACAACTCAACCAACAAACCCCACCTACCACGAACCTCCGTGCCTGCTATGAATGTGGCAGTACGGAACACTTTCGAAGATACTGCCCCAATTTGAACCCGGGTACAGTGAGAAGGCAGAACCAAGCACAAGCATCAACCTCCAACGCAGCTAGGGGACGCGCGTTTGTATTAGGACCGGGTGAAGCACGTCATGATCCGAATGTGGTGACAGGTACATTCTTAGTTTCGGGTCAGTATGCTTCAGTTTTGTTTGATACGGGCGCCGATAGAAGTTTCGTATCTGTTAATTTCTTACCTTTATAAAATATGCCGGTTAGTGAACTAACAAAACCATATACTATAGAACTCGCTAACGGTAAGTCTATACTTGTTAACCGAATAGTCCGAGACTGTTCCCTTATCCTAAACGACCACCCATTCCTTATTGATTTACTTCCAGTGGAATTGGGAAGTTTCGATGTTATAGTCGGTATGGACTGGCTATCTAAGTATAAAGCTGAAATTGTCTGTAAGGATAAGACCGTTAGGATACCTCTTCCGAATGATGAAGCTATGATTGTTCAAGGTGAGAAATCTGGTACGGTACTGCCTCTCATATCTCAACTTAAGGCATTGAGATATTTACGCCAAGGTTGTACTTTATACTTGGCAAGTGTAACAGTTAAGGAACCCGAGGAAAAACGAATGGAAGACATCCCAGTGATACACGAGTATTCAGATGTATTCCCCGATGAGTTGCCTGGTTTACCACCGACCCGACAAGTTGAATTCCGTATTGACTTGATACCAGGAGCAGCACCCATTGCTAAGGCACCTTATAGACTTGCACCTTCTGAAATGCAAGAACTGTCCAACCAGTTACAAGAATTACTGGACAGGGGTTTTATTCGCCCTAGTTACTCACCGTGGGGAGCACCAGTGTTATTTGTAAAGAAGAAAGATGGGAGTTTTCGAATGTGTATTGATTACCGGGAATTAAATGAAGTGACTATAAAGAATAGATACCCCTTACCTCGAATTAATGACTTGTTTGATCAGCTCCAAGGTGCGAAGTATTTTTCAAAAATTGATCTTAGATCTGGTTATCAT
This sequence comes from Bidens hawaiensis, assembly GCF_021521415.1. NCBI lineage: Eukaryota > Viridiplantae > Streptophyta > Magnoliopsida > Asterales > Asteraceae > Bidens > Bidens hawaiensis. The sequence goes on along the minus strand of NW_027493990.1, from coordinate 305 downwards.
CAAGTAAGAATTCAGGAAGAAGACGTACCAAAAACAGCTTTCCGAACTCGGTATGGTCACTATGAATTTTTGGTTATGCCGTTTGGGTTGACAAATGCACCCGCAGTGTTTATGGACCTCATGAACCGAGTTTGCAAACCTTACCTTGACAAGTTTGTGATAGTGTTTATCGATGACATTTTGATATACTCGAGAAGTAAGGAGGAACACGAACAACATTTGCGGAAATCTTAAAATTATTGAGGCAAGAGAAGTTATACGCAAAGTTGTCCAAATGTGAGTTTTGGCTACAAGAAGTACAGTTT